>NC_092048.1:92314891-92614891 GCF_003086295.3 Arachis hypogaea | reverse complement strand
GAAGGATTGACTCTGAAGGCTCAGGAAACACTAGATCACTCAGCAGGAGGCTCATTGCAATTAATGAAGACAGCAAAGAAAGCCCAAAACCTCATTGATATGGTGGCAAATAATTAATACTTCTTTGCTCATCAAAGGCAATGCCAACCATCACAAAGGAAAGGAGTGCTAGAGTTGGAAGGAGTGGACACAATCCTAGCTCAACACAAGGTGATGCAGCAGCAAATCCAGCAACAATTTGAGCAAATGACTAAGAGAATTGATAGCCTCCAAGTTGCAGTAGTGAATACAAGCCAACCATCACCCACATGGGGGAAAAATAAAGAAAACCAAGAAGATCAACAGTAGGAACAAATTCAATATGTGCACAACCAAGGCTCAGGCCAAAATGAAGTTTATGGTGACACCTACAATCCCTCCTGGAAGAACCATCCAAATCTCAGATGGGGAGATAACCATAATCAAAACCAGCAGCCATGACAAAGAAATTCAAACCAAAACAACTCAAGAAACAACCAGAACTACAACCAGCAAAATACTAACCCCAATCCATATAGAAAACCCCAAAACAATTACCCAAACTCCAGCTACTATCCACCCAATAACCCAACCACTAACCAAAACACCTACCATCAACCTTAGACACCCCACAACCAACCACAAACATCACAAGACACTCAAAAGATCTCCAACTTGGAGATATTGATGGAAAAGATGATGAAGCACCAAGACATAATGATAGAGAAACTCATAAAAAATCAAGAGATGGCAAGACAAGATCAGGAAGTAGCAAGGAAAGATCAAGCCATAACAAGTAAAAACCAAGGAGCTTTAATCAGAAATCTTGAGATGCATATGGAACAAATAGTTAAACAAATTGCAGAGATAGGTGAGAAGCAACCAAATGCATCCCCTAGTGCCACTCAAAACCACCCAAGGGACAAAGGAAAAGCTACAAATTAGGAGGAGTGCAAAGCAATCATAGTGAAAAGTGAGAAGACTGGGGAGAAGGAAGCCATCAATCAGGAAGAACACAATAGACAAGTTCCACAAGAAGAGACAGAAGAGAGAAGTGAAGAGGATAGAAAGACCGAGAATGCAAAAAGCTCAAAGAGAGATATGGACATCCTTGAAACACAACTACAAGAGAAGAAGGAAGGGGTGAAGCCATATATCCCCAAACTTTCATACCCTCAGAGGTTCAAAAAAGAAAACGAGGATAAGCAATACTCAAAATTCCTAGACATATTCAAGACACTCAGCATCAATATTCCTTTGTCTCTAATGAGGAAACTCAAAATTTTCGAGCTGAAATCCACACGAATACTTCTTCAAATGGCTGACAAGTCCATTCAGCAAGCACTTGGAGTTGTAGAGAATGTACTGGTAAAGGTGGGGAAATTCCTTCTCCCAGCTGATTTTGTCATCCTAGATATGGAAGAAGACCCTAACATTTCCATCATCCTGGGGAGGCCTTTCCTGGCTACGGGCAGAGCATTGATAGATGTTGAAAAAGGGGAATTGTTGCTGAGAGTGCATGATGAGAACCTAGCATTCCATGTTTTTAAAACCCTGCATGAGCCCACTCAAGAAGAAGATTATATGAAGGATAAGGCCAGAGATCAAAGCTTGAAGGAGGCATTCAATGAATTAACTCCAAGACTTCTAAATCCATGCTTGAAAGAAGTTGAGATGGTGCAACAGACCAAAGAAATTAAGGAGGAACTAGATCTAAAACCCCCAGATGAGAACCTCAACACCCCAAATAAAGAACCACCAAGGCATGAATTATCTTCTGAGAAAGAAAAGAAGAAGAAGCCAAAAGGGTGGAGAAATAAGAAAATCTCCAATGAAGGCTTCTCACCAGGGGATAAAGTGATGATAAACACCCAACCAATGAAGGTGTGTCCACAATTATCTGAGTACTATACTATGAACCGGATCCTTTCACTTGAACACCTAAAGATCATCAAAGATGAGACTGGAAAGAAGTTTACAGTAAGAGGAGAAAAGCTAAGACACTATGATTTTCAGCCTCCATGATCAAAGAACAAGATGTCAAGCTAGTGATATTAAAAGAGCGCTTGTTGGGAGGCAACCCAACCAAAGGTAGTTTTCTTTTCCCAACTATTTCAATAAACAAGGCTGAGTAAGTTTACTTGTATTGCAAGGAGCTAAGTTTGGTATTGCACACCAAAACAATCTAAGGGAGAATGAAAGATTCTAAGTTTGGTGTTCCACCAAAAAAATTTCATTGAAAAACACATTTTCACCTTCTGCATAAAGGGTAGCTAGCTCCAAGCAATCAGAGAAACTACTTAACCAGTGTCTATTTTCTAGTTTTTAGTTTTATTGCCTTTAGCAAAGACAAAAGGGTTTCACATATGGTTAATTTGATGCATGAGAAACATTGGCAAGGGACTAAGTTTGGTATTCACACACTAAAGTAAGTTCAAAAGCCCACAAATAATTCTTGCACACTAACCATTTGCTTAAGGGCTTGAGAAACAAGCAACTTTTGAGGACTATGCAGGAAACATTCAATCTGTGAAGTACAACAAAGAGAAATAATGATGACTGATGAGATAACTTTTGCGTGGTCTAGAAATTCGCAGATAAATCCTCGTTGCAAGTATAGTTTCTAAACCAACAAAAGTTCTTTCATACAAACGTTTTGGTTGTCACAAGTAACAAATCCCTTTAAAATTGATAACCGAGTATTTAAACCTCGGGTCGTCTTCTCAAGGAACTGCAGGGAAGTATGTTCTTATTATTGGTTATGAAGATTGTAAATTGGGGTTTCGAAGATGAGGAACAAGTGATTTAAATTGCAATTAAAGTAAGTAAAAGACTGTAAATTAAATAAATAACTGTAAAACACACTTTTGGCAAGGTATGAGAAATTAGAAGTCCTATCCTAGTTATCCTTATCAATGATGATGAAAATTGAATCTTAATTTCACTTAGTTAACCTTTGCTAGAGCAAAGGAAATTCGAGTGACTAATTATTTAGATCCTCAAATCCTAGTTAATCCCTAAGGAAAGATTGGGATTATTGAAGTTCAATTCAATTAGTAAAGAAAAGGATTATCAATCATGTTGAGTTTGATAACTCCTGAGTTACTGATTTCTTAACCAAGACCAAAAGGGAAAAAGTAAATCTACTGGAATAAAAATGTCTTCAGATTGGGGATAAAAGTAACATAAATAAAAGAAAGCAATATTAAACTGAAATACCTCAAATAACATTAAGTCAAAGAGTAATCTGTAACATAGAAGAATTCATAATTAAATTGAGAACAAAATAAAAAGGAATATTGAACCTGGTAAAGAGATAATCCGGAAAGCGAATAAAATCCTAAATCTAAATCCTAATCCTAAAGAGAGAGGAGAGAATCCCCCTCTCAAAACTAAATCTAAATCATGGAAAAATAACTAATTGGAGACTCTTCTCTGAATGGATGCGTTCCCCCACTTCATAACCTCTGGTCTATGCCTTCTAGACTTGGATTTGGGCCAAAAAGGGCTTCAAAAATCGCTGGGAGCGTTTTCTGCAATTTCTGGTGCGTGGCCTCTGTCACGCGTCCGCGTGGGTCACGCGGTCGCGTCATTCGGAGTTTTCCTTGTCAGGCAGTCGCTTCAGTCATGCGACCTCGTCATATGTGTTCTGCTTGTGGCGCGCGATCGCGTCAGTCATGCGGTCGCGTCGCTGTTGATTCGCACTGGCATGCGGCTGCATCGCCCATGCGATCGCATGGATGCCAGTTTCTTCAAAAACTCCGTTTTGTGCTTTCCTTCCATTTTTGTATGTTTCCTTTCCATCCTTTAAGTCATTCCTGCCTTAGAAGATCTGAAACTACTCAACACACAAATCACGGCATCGAATGGAAATAAAGGGTAATCAAAATAATTATTTTTAAGCATAGGAAACATTTTTTTCACATACATCACATAATAAGGAAGGGAAAGTAAAACCATACAATTAATATGAATAAGTGGGTGAAGGATTGAATAAATCACTCAGATTAAGCACAAGATATATCATAAAATATGGGTTTATCAATGACAGAAGGAAAAGCTGAGAGACATTCCCCACAGGTTGTATTAACACTTAATCCTTGTTGCTTTGAAGTATTTTAATTTGGAAAGTCCTACATGTCTTGTTGAAGTGTTCAATTAAGTGCAAGTGGAAATATTTGCTAAGAATGCTAGCCTGCATATTGTGTTTGTCATCCATCATTAGCTTGAATTTTGTTTTGTTCCCTTCTGCAATAAATAAAAGAGAAATGTTTGATTTAGAAAAGTGAATGTTCAAAGTTGTAGAAGTTAGAATGAAATTCAGTGGTGGTATTTGTTTGATTTAATGATTAGCTCAAATAACAAAAGCTTCATAATAACATGTTCTTTGAAGTATGAATTATTTTCCTACTATAAAGTCTTTTATTAATGAAATCCCTTTGAGAATGAAGCAAAATAAGACAGAAAAAGAAAAAAAAAAGAAAATCCAAGAATTGGCAAAGAAACAAACAATAAGGCTAGACACCAATAGCTTAGACCCTAGGACATATGTCTGTGGTGTTTTCGTACTGGGATATGCTTGGACAAGTAGGTTCTAAGGAGTATTTTGAAACTTGGCCACTTAGATCAACTGATCTGGGATTGCCAACTGAAAGTCCACCATCAAGAGCTACCTAGTTACAAAACATTTAGTAATCCAAAGAGATGCTGGGCATCAATGTTCCTAGGAAGAAATTGTGAGCCATGTGTCTGTGGTGAAGAAATGTTAAGCAAAGTTGAGCCAAAAGGCTGCTGTAACATTTGCCACCAAGCTTTCATTAATAAATAAGCTTTCTAAGCAAAAGAAAGAAAGAAAAAGCTAGCAAGGGATCAAGAAAAAGCAAGGCATTATAGCAGCAACTCTAATGAACCTTTAAGGAAACATTTCTTATCTGCCAGCAAGTAATAAATGAGCTACCATTGTCTGCATAAAACCTCCATGAACCAAGTTCAATTATCTGCTAAATAAGGACATGTATACTTCTCTGTTTCATTTCATTTTCTCTTATGTTTAGTGCTTGCTTGGGGACAAGCAAGGTTTAAGTTTGGTGTTGTGATGACAAGTCATCTTATGCTAGCTTTTCAAGCATTTTTCACTTGTTTCATTAGGTTTTATGCACTTTCTTGCATTGTAAGTGAGTAATTTAGAGTGGTTTTGCATGATTTTGTTAAATCAATCAACCATCATTTATTTGACACAAAATCATAAGGTTTAAGCTAGAATTAGTTGGTTTTTCAATGATTTAGAAACCTTGTGAATTTGGAGATGCTTTGATTGGTTGTTTTGATTACTTGTAGGTGAAGAAATGGTGAAAAAAAAAATTTTTAGCACACTTGAAGTTAGAGCAGGCTTTGGACCTTAGGCCACGCTTTGAAAAGCGTGACCCATGACCATGAAGCATCTAAGTACTAATGCCATCATAAACTATGCATATGAGTGAGCTTCACGTTAATTGGCATTACAAAGCCAATTAATGCATGCATGAAGCATTAAATCATTAATGCCAAAAGAATGAAATGGATTATTAAAGCATGCATTTCACTATGCATTTCATCATGCTTCAACGTTAATACAATTGGCATTGTTAATTGAAAATGAATGCATTGGCATTATTTAATAAAACCATGGAAGCATGCATGTATTATTATTATTATTGCCAAGGTATTAATGAAAGCATGCATGGAACTTAATTACTAATGCCAATTAAAGAATGAATGAAATGATGGAACGTTGCACGCTCACTAATAAGCATGCATACATTTGCATTATTAAATTGGCATTAGTAATGAATGAACGGCATTAATAATTAAGAGCAAGAGCCAAGCGTTCATTAATCAAGGCACTACGTTTGAAGATTTAACCGAGCGCTACAAGGAAGCTTGATTCAAAGGAGTGCTCAGTTAACTTGTTTTACCTTTATCGTGCTCCCCCTTGAAAGAAATCAAAGCACAATCAAGCAAAATTAGGGGTGTAATCGGTTCGGTTTGGTTCGGTTTTGGACCGAAAACCAACCGAACTGACCTGATCGGTTGAACGTTAATATCAACCATTCGGTTGGTTGCTTTCTGGACAACCGAACCGAACCGAACCAACAGCGGTTTGGTTCGGTCGGTTTTTTCGGTTTTTTTATACCTAATAAACAGAATTTAAAATATCATAAAATAAAGTTTAAAACCTTCAATAAACCAGAATTACAAGAGTATATTACATTTAAATCCAGTACAAATTCAACTTAATTAAATATAAAACAAAGGCAATTAAAAATGTCTAGCAAAACAACAAAAATAAACACACTTTAAACCACAACAGTCACTTTAAAACAAATAAAAACCAAACAGCCAATTAACCACCATGCTTAATCTGAATCCACACCAGACTCATCCTCATCTTCTCCGGTTGGTGCAATTTCTACAAAAATAAAACAAGAAAATCAATATAGATTATAAATATAATATAGATTATAGATTATAAACATAAACCATGAAAGGAATTACAAATTTCTTTTTTGCATACCTAATTCAAGTTTCTCAAACTCTTCAATAAGCTCCTCAAAATCAGTTGTCATTGGAGAAGCACGAAGCCAATTTTGTGTGCATATCAATGCCTCAACTGTCTTTGGAGTTAAAGAACTCCTATAGTTGTTAAGCACTCTTCCACCAGTGCTAAAAGCTGATTCTGAAGCAACAGTTGAGACCGGCATTGCTAGGACATCTCTAGCTATTTGGGATAAGATAGGATACTTGCTAGAATTTACCTTCCACCAATTCAATATGTCAAAAGTATTTTGATCACCAGGCTTCTCTAAACCATCCATCAAATACAAATCCACCTCATTCTTGTTGATGATCTCATGAAAATGCACCTCCTTAAAAAAATCACCAGCCATGTCGCCATCAGGTACTCCCACATCTGATGCACCATCCATTGTTGTTGAAGTAAAAGATCTTCCCCCATTATTTGCATTCATATAGCATTCAAACATCTTGGAGAAGGTTTCTTTCACTTTTGCACCCAAAAAATCAGCATCATCCTTATCATATAGCTTTTCAAAGCTAAAGTTGACAAACTTCAACTTGTATCTAGGATCAAGAATCACAGCAACAAAAATCATCATGTTGATATTTTTAATGTTACCCCAGTACTTGTCATACTTAAGCTTCATCCTCTCAGCCATACTCCCAAGTAATGGATCTCGACTACCACAAGAAGCTTTGAACACACGCAAAATCTTACAAAACTCATGAAAATATTGAGAAGAAGTCACAAGCAAACTACCAGACACACTCTTTGTAACATCATGAAAAATTTTCAGGAATTCCATAGTGTTTTGCATTATCCCAATCAATATTCCTCGGAATACCACCTTGCATTAGAGCATATTCTGTATCTCTCTCCCCTAGCCTCTTGAACGCCTTTTGAAACTTCAAACCACTTTCAAGCATGGTGTATGTAGAGTTCCATCTAGTGGGAACATCGAGTTGGACAGTACACTTGTCTTGTATCCTAGCTTCCTTAATGAAATTTTTGAACCTATTCATACGACTAGGGGAAGCACGCACATATCTAATAGCATTTGTTATCTTGCTAATAGATTCATGCATCTCTTTCAATCCATCATTAACAACAAGATTAAGAATATGTGCACAACACCTAACATGCAAATGCTCTCCTTTCAAAGGATGTAAATTCCAATTCTCCATTCTAGTTCTTAGGTAAGATATTGCAGTGTCATTAGAACTAGCGTTATCAACAGTAATTGTGAACACTCTAGATATCCCCCACCCCAAAAGACATCTCTCAATCTTTCTACCAATTGTTTCTCCCTTGTGGTTTTTAATAAGACAAAAATTAATAATCCTCTTTTGCAATTTCCAATCATGATCAATGTAATGAGCAGTGAGACACATATAATTCAGATTTTGCACAGAAGTCCAACAATCAGTAGTTAAACAAACAGATTGATTCGGTTGCTTGAACACAGTTTTCAACCTATTCTTCTCACTAATATAGAGATTCCAACAGTCCTTAGCAACAGTAATCCTTCCCGGAAGTGGAAATCTAGGCTGCACAATACTCATATAGAATCTAAATCCCTCCCCCTCAACAAACTTGAATGGTAGCTCATCAACAATTATCATCCTAGCAAGGGCTTTTCTACACATTTCAGCATCAAAAGTAACTGCAGTAAATACCCCTTCACCCTCTTTTTTTTGTTGGAAGGTAAGGATTGTTTGACTAGGGTCACCCGACTCCCTAGGAAATTTTTTACATTGGTTCAACAAATGATAACGCATATTAGTTGTACCATTTCTATGAGAGTCACATGCATATGATGCACCACACCAATTACATTTAGCCCTAGGATGTGATGGCTTGGACTTAGGATCCCTTGTAAAGTGTTCCCAAGTCCAAGATCTAGGTCTAGAAGGTTTTCTGTTACCTTCATTAGCTTCATCCTTGCTATCCTCTTCATCAGTTTCCACAGTACTTGGAGATGGATTTGTTGGAGTTGCTTCCAGAGTTGCACCCACATTAGTTGAATGAACCTTCCTCTTCTTTGATCTAGGATGGGGCGGGGGTTTGGTAAGCACGCCGCTGTCCGTTGAAGAACGTACCGCGGACTCAACAATTTCACCCCCAACTTCAGGCGTCCGCTCACTGGACACCTCATTGCTTGTTGGCTGCATATATATATAAACAGAACAATGAAAAATTAAGGTTTTTAATTCATGAACAGCACCAAAAGTATTGTTTCCAGCAACAAAACAAGCATCATTAATAGCTCTAACAGTCCACCAAAATAAGCATAATTAACAGCTCAAACAGTCCACCAAACTACACATTCAAGATGCATTATACTCAACATAACAAAGGAAGAATTTCACATATAAGTATAACCATCATTTATTATTTATTTTTCTATTTATTTCATAAGAAATATAATGAATTAATAGTAGCTCTCCTAGTAGGCTGCATCAGCATCATCGTAATTATTATTCAAACGCGTCCTAGAAGAACCCAAATTTTTCTGACATGGATCATAGGTGGAAGCACATACATAAAGTAGTTTAGTTAGCTGTATGAGGAGGCAATTTGTCAAGCCATTATTTAATGTTACACTTACACTTAAACATAAGTGGGATGATGACAAAGCAAGGGTTTATGTATGTCATGCCATTAATTTTAAGCAAATGGATCATTTTAATTTAGCTAAACTACAGCTTGTGGTCTCAAATGGAACATAATAATGGAAACGTTCAAAATTAATTGGGGCATGTGCTATGTAGACAAGCCAGGAAATTCTAGATTAGTACTGCTTCAGGACACTACTGCATTCCTCAGATACCAAAAGTCCAAGATTAAGGTTAATCATAACATGTACTAGATTCTCTTGATTAATTAATCATAAATTGTTACAAGTTACAATTTTTTTCTATCAATTGGAAGTGTAATAAATAAATCTTTTTTTTTCTTATAGTTTATGAAATATATATTTAGAATCAATTATAGGCTTCAATAATAAAATTAAAGAAACATGTACCTTGACATCAAATACATCATCACATTTGGAGTCAAACATGATCTTAGTTAACGGCATTGAATGGCACAGGGGAATTAAAGAATCAATTTCCTTTTTCTTGAAGTAACCTTGCTTCAGGTTATTATTGACACTAATTAGAATAAGGTCTCCTATGCACCCAAAAACCAAAAAGAAATACTATCATGTGCCAAAGAACATAAGATTCTATGTAGTTTGTCCCAAACAAGATATATAATAGACCTTCTATCAAAATTGGGAATGAGTGAAGCTAGTCCAATGCCTATTTCAATGATTTCATCCCTAAAATTACTATCAAGTATCAACTGCCACTTTTAGCCAGTTCATGCACTCACCACTAAAGCTGAATTCTAAAGCTTGACATCTGGTGAAGCAGCGATCACATGGGTTTAGAATCTACTTCAAAAATTAAACATCAAACTTCATATTACCTCACAAGCAATGTATTCAATGAATGTCTCTATTTTTCATCCAGGAAAAAAATTAAAATAAAAAAATAAAGCGATGCATTATCCTGTGAGTTCTTGATGCAGCCAATACAAACAGAATTTCTAGCTACAGAATTTCTAAAAAACATAACCACAAAAGCACAAACAGAATTTCTAAAAATCATAACCACAAACAGAATTTGTAAAAATAATTGTTCAGGTTAAATCAAGCATAGTATCACTAAACAGAATCTCTAAAAATAATTGTTCAGAATTTCTAACCTCCGAAGAAGACATTGTGGAGTTGCTTTCTGCAGGAGATGGCTTGGTGACAGGAGTGCTGCTCGGCGGTCGAGTTGGACTGCGACGGCCACTGGAGTCTTGCTTGGCGACTGGACTGCTGCTCGGCGGTCGAGTTGGACTGCGACGGCCACTGGAGTCTTGCTTGGCGACTGGACTGCTGCTTGGCGCTCGAGTTGGACTGCGACGGCCACTGGAGTCTTGCTTGGCGACTGGACTGCTACTCGGTGACAGGACTGCTTCTCGGTGAATGGATTGCTCCTCGGCGACGGCGACCCAGCGAGGCAGCGACGGCGATGACTGAAGAGAAGAAGAGAGGAAGAGAAGCTAGGGTTCTCCTTCAGGGTCTCCTTCTCTCGAGCATGGTGGAATCGAAGGTGGAAGTGTGGAACCGTGGTCGTGGAAGAGAAGAACAGAGGAAGAAAGCTAGGGCTCCGGATTCGCCGTTCGCGTAAAAGAGAGGAAGAAGGCTAGGGCTGTGTGTGAAGTTGCCCTTTTATACCTAGGTTAAAGGGCAACTTAGTAAAAACACACCATTGAACCCTCATTATTCGGTTCGG
Source organism: Arachis hypogaea (assembly GCF_003086295.3). NCBI lineage: Eukaryota > Viridiplantae > Streptophyta > Magnoliopsida > Fabales > Fabaceae > Arachis > Arachis hypogaea. The sequence continues at coordinate 92,603,986 of NC_092048.1, read as the reverse complement.
TTCGGTTCGGTTCGGTTTCTGCCGAGTCAACCGAAAACCGAACCGAACCGATCGGTTTATTTCGAAAAAAACCAAAAAAACCGATTTTTTCAGTTTTCTAATCGGTTGTTGTAAAATTCGGTTCGGTTCTGCGGTAATTTTCGGTCCGGTTCGGTAATTTACACCCCTAAGCAAAATGGGGGAGCCAAGGATCGAACCTTGCACATGAGCCATGAGGGGCGCTACTCTTCACCAAAGGAAATTGGCAAAAGAGCAACCACCAGGATTCGAACAAGGGAGCCCTCACTTGTAAGGAAGGAGCGCTACTCTTAGCTAAGAAAAATTGGCACCTAAATTGCTTCAGCAAGGATTCGAACTTGAAGCTTCCACTCAAAGCATGAGGCGCTACACCAAAGCAAGGGGCGCTCAGTTAAAACTTCTTCACTGAGCGCTACCTTGTGCAACAAAGAAATTGGTTGGATTGCTTCCACCAAGGTTCGAAGAGAAGACTCCCTCCAATACTAGCACAGGGCGCTCAGTTAAGTGCTTTTCACTTAACACTATGGAGACACACCTGGAGCAAGGCTTTGACGTAACAATTGGGCCAAGGACAACAAGCATGAGCGCTAGTTCAACAACAAGGCTGCCAAGGAAGCTTGTCACGCAACACATGGGACGCTCAGTTACCTTAAAGTAACTGAACGCTACCCTGGAGCCAGCACCATGACCAATTTCACAAATTTGGAGCGCTCAGTTAACTTAGTTAACTGAACGCTCCCCTGGAGGTGCACCATGGGCCAATTTCACTTCAATTGATATTTTTGATTCAATTCTTCACCAAATGAGAAGCCCACTCCAAATTCTAAAATCAAAAATAGAAAGTGTATAAATAGGATTTAGTTTGATTTAGAGAGGAGGTTTTTTTTTAACCTTTTTGTTTACCCTTACTTTCACTTTTGAATTTTCATTGAATTTGAGCTTTGAATTAGGAATTGGGATTGAGAGCTGAGTTCTCTCCTCCTAGTTCTCACTTTTGATTTTCTTGCTTTCTGTTTTTGAATTGTGGATAGAGATTGAAGGAATTCTATTTCAATCCTTGATCTACAATTCATCTTTGTTCTCTTCTGCATAATTCTAAGGAATTGTGACTTGGATTTAGCTTTCTGATTTTGATTTTCATTTCTGTTACATTTGCTATCTTCTTTTGGAATTTGAATTGAGATTGAAGAGCTTCATTGATTCTAAGTTTGAGAATCATCTTTCACCTCTCTTCTCAATTGTTCCAAGAAGTGGATCTGAGTTTTCTTTACTATTTTTATTTTCTTTCCTTCTACAAATTGTTCTCTGTTGGATCAAGAAAGGAATTGAGATCTAGACTTGTTTTCTAGTCTCATTGAGCCTCTGAGCTCTTGAATTTCTTTCCTAGATCTTGCAATTGAGTTGAATTTACTTTCTGTTTAGATCTATTGCACTTAATTCATCTTCTTTACTTTCTGTTATTAAATTCTAAATTCCAGCATCCCACACCCCATTATTATTCAAGCAATTTATATTTCTTGCAATCTAAGCTTCAGCTATTTACATTTCTTGCAATTTAAGTTTCAGTCATTTAGTTTCTTGCACTTTAAGTTTCTGTAATTTTACTTTCTGCACTTTAAATTCCTTGTCATTTACATTCTGTTGGTTACAATTCACTCAAATCATCACTTATTTGCTTAACTAAATCAACCACCTAACTAAAATTGCTCAATCCTTCAATTCCTGTGGGATCGACCTCACTCATGTGAGTAATTACTACTTGAGGCGACCCAGTACACTTGCCGGTGAGTTTAGGTGTTGAAATTTCGGTTTCAACCCATCAAGGGCATTTGCTCAAGAGCCTCTGCAAAAGGAATGTAGATCTGTAGCTTCTTGAAGACATCTAAAAATTTAGAGAACTGCTTTTCTTTGGAAGCCTTCTGAAGTCTCTGAGGATATGGCATTTTTGGCTTGTATTCAGGAACCTTTGGCAATGTAGGATACGTGTCAAGAGAGTCAGGGAATAGGTTGTCTGCACGCTTTGGAGGGGCATGCTCCACTTCTTCCTTCTTCTCCTCTGGAGCTTTGTTTTCAACTAGCTCTTCATTGGTCCTTGTCTCAGAGCCAGCTGATTTACCATTTCTCAATTGAATAACCTTGCAATCTTCTCTTGGTTCACCACTGTATCACCTGGTAATGTACTTGCAGACCTTTCAGGTATTTGCTTGCTCAGTTGGCCCATTTGCACCTCTAAGTTTCTAATGGAGGCTCTGGTTTCCTGCATGAAACTCCTCATCATCTCCCAATTAGAATCTTCTTGGGATTTAGAGTTTGCCTGCTGAGGTGGTTGTTGTTGCTGAGACTGAAATTGGCAGTTATTGTGATTGTTCTGTTGGAAACTGGCCTGAGAATTATTGTTGAAATTCTAAGGTCTCTGAGGTTGGTCCCTCCTCCCAAAATTTGGATGATTTCTCTATCCCTGATTGTATGTTTAGAATATGGATCATTGTTGGGATTTCTAGGACCACTCCCCATGTAATTGGCCTGTTCAGAAGAGCATTGAGCATAGTCATAATTATCATTTTGCACAAAATTACCTGTAATGTCATAAGAGACCTTTTGAGGTGAGTTTTGGGTGTTGATAGCTGAGACTTGCATGCCACCCATCTGTTGAGTAAGTAGACTTATTTGCTGAGACATAAGCTTATTCTGAGCAAGAAGAGCATTAAGAGCTTCTACTTCCATAACACCCTTCTTCTGAGGAGCCTCAGAGTTCACAGGATTTCTGTTAGATGAGTATAAATATTGATTGCTAGCAACCAATTCAATCAGCTCAATAGTCTCCTCCAGTGTCTTCTTCTTGTGCAATGAACCTCCTGCAGAATTATCTAAGCACATCTTGGATATTTCACCCAAGCCTTCATAAAAGATGTCTAGTTGGATCCATTTAGAGAACATGTCCGGAGGGCATTGCCTAATCAGTAGCTTGTACCTTTCCCAAGCTTCATAAAGAGTTTCACCATCCCTCTTCCTGAAGGTCTGAACCTCCACCCTAAGCTTAGTCAGCTTCTTTGGTGGGAAAAACTTAGTAAGAAACTCCGTAACAACCTTGTCCCAAGTATTCAAACTCTCCTTGGGTTGTGAATCTAGCCATAGCTTTGCTCCATCCCTCAGAGAAAATGGGAAGAGCATGAGTTTGTACACCTCTGGGTTCACTATATTTGTCTTCATAGTATCACAAATCTGCAGAAAATTAGAAATAAATTGATTTGGGTCTTCGTGGGGATGACCATGATACTGGCAATTTTGTTGTACCAGGGTGACCAATTGTGGCTTCAACTCAAAGTTGTTTGCAGCTATAGGAGGCACCACAATGCTTTTTCCATAAAGATCTGTAGTAGGAGCAGAGTAAGAGCCAAGCACTCTCCTTTGTTCTTCATTCTCATTCGGATTTGCCACATTGGCATTTACAGCATTATTGTAATCCATAGTGGATTCTGCAGCCTTGCAGAGTCTTACTTGTTGCAAACACCGCTTGAGAGTCCTTTCAGGTTCAGGATCAACGTCTAAGAGAGGTTCCTTGCCTCTGTTCCTGCGCATACACAGACAAAAAACAAGAAAAGATGGGATTCTCTACGTTAAAGTGCAGAGAAGTCCCTGTAAGGTAACCTGTGTAAAATAATAAAATAAAAATACTAAATAAAATAAATAAATAAATTTCAAAAATTTTAAATGAAACTAGACAAAAAATTTGAAAATTAAAAGGGAAAATAAGCACGGAAGTTAAAATAAAATTAACTAGGTGACACCAAACTTAATTTCAGAAATTAAGGAAAAACATTAGAGCTATTTATTTATAAAAAAATTTTTTGAAAATACTAAACAAAAAATAAAAAAAATTAAAACTAAAACGCCTAATCTAAGCAATCAAACAACTGATAGTTGTTAACCACTATCAATCCCCGGCAACGGCGCCAAAATTTTGGTGCAGAATTTACAACCACAACTAACCGGCAAGTGCACCGGGTCGTACCAAGTAATACCTCAGGTGAGTGAGGGTCGATCCCACGAGGATTGATGGATTAAACAGCAATGGTTGATTAATTTACTTAGTTAGGCAAATAGAAAATAGTGTTCGAGAGTTCAAAGACATTAAACAATATAACGAATATTAAAAGAGCAAGTAAATAAGTTGGGAATAAAATATGGGGAAGGCGGTTAAGCCTTCAGAGTTATCTATTTTCCGGATTGATTTTTCTTATTAATTTATTTTAATCATGCAAGATTTAATTCATGGCAAACTATATGTGACTAGACCCTAATTTCTTAGACCTTCCTAGTCTCCTCTAAAATTTATCAACTGCCAATTCCTTGGTTAATTAATTTCAATTAGAGGGTGAAGCTAAATTCTAGTTTATATGCCACAAAAATCCTAATTACCCAAATATAAAAGGATTATATGTCACATATCCCGTTAAATCCAAATAATTAAAATTTAGGAGAATTCATTTTCAAGATGTTGTTCAAGTAAAGAGCTTTTCCAAGTTATACAAGAATTCAATTAGAACATGGGTCATACTTCCGTTCCACCTAAGTTCATAAAATAAAGAACGAAAATAATTCTTGAAATATAAATCAAAACATGAATTAAAATAAAGAAAACAATAGAATCAATCCATACAAATAGACAGAGCTCCTAACCTTAACAATGGAGCTTTAGTTGTTCATGGTTCAAAGAGAAAATAAGGATTCTGATAAAATGTATTTTGGTAGTTTGGAATGGAATGGGCTCCTTTAGAATAATTCTAATCCCCTTTTATATCTAATCCTAATTAATTTAAAATCTATCTTCTAAAACTAAAAAAATATCTTTTCCTATTTTAAAGTAAAAATTAAAGTTTAAATCAGAATTAATTAAAACAATAAGCATGTCTTCAATTGATGGATGGGGACCACTTGCTTCGTAGGGTCCACGCCTAACTTAGAGTGGGCATAACCATTCTTGTGTGAATCTCCCTTGAGTCTCTGATATCCCCTGGCTCTAGTCTGTGTTTCTGGGCCAAAAACTGGGTTGAAACTTGGCCTGAAATCGCCCCCAGCGTTTTCTGCGAATTCTGCATGTGGCGCATGTCACGCGTACGCGTCAGTCACGCGTACGCGTCGATGGTCTTCTTCGCGTGTCACGCGTACGCGTCAGGTACGCGCACGCGTCGCTGAGCAAATCTTCAATTCACGCGCACGCGTCAGGTACGCACACGCGTCGCTCCTCGCTGCCATCTCCTTTAATTCTTGTGCTGATTCCATTTGTGCAAGCTTCCTCTCCATCCTCTAAGCATTTCTACCCTATATAGCCTTCTTCTCTTTTTCTGCGGAAGCTCCATCAAATCCAACCAAATGCTACCTAAAATAAATAGAATTGCACAAGACTCAAAGTAGCATCCATAGTGGCTAAAAGATAATTAATTCTTGATAAAACTTAATAATTTAAATGCAAATTCACTAGGAAAAGATAGGAAAGATGCTCACGCATCAGCTAACATAGTTATTTATGATCTGAAAGTAGTTTCCTATAGCTGCTTATTGTGGTGATCCATGACATAAGAATGAAGTGCTGTGCTACAAGCATGTTGGTGTAGATAAGATTCATGCTAATTTGGTAATTATATGTAGCAATTGTAATTCTCCATTATTGTTCTGTTGGTATCTAACATAATGAGGCATGAGACTTTATGAATTTTACAAACAATGCTATGAAAATTGTGTAGTTCATTTGTATTTTGCATTGTAGCCATGTTAGCTGCTATTTTCCATCAAAGACACACAATGGATGAAAATGAGAATAATGTTAGGATGAAGACGCAACTTCTGATGCAGTGGATATGGATCACCATAAACCATCCTTTGTTTTATTTTTTCTGCATTTAAGGTGAGTAGCTTTTTCTATGTCTTTATGCTCCACAGCATATTTCTACTTTTGTCTTGTTAAATTAATTCCGTTGTAGTGAAGATTTTGACAATCCAAAAAGTTCACTTGCCAGTGACAATTAATTAAAGGGTTTACTTGTTATAGCTTTTGGCTTGAACCATTCTTATTATGGGATATTGTAATGTTTTTCAGATGAGTGAGAAAGAATTATGCTGCATCTGCTTTGAGCAAGTTTGCACAATTGAAGTCCAACATTGTGGCCACCAAATGTGTTCACAATGCATACTAGCATGAAAAGAATGATATACTGTATAATGTATATATTGGGAAGTAAGCAAAGTTACTTGAGAATGAAAAAGCATCACCTGCATCGATGATTTTGGGCATGGTCAAATCAAATGAATATTGTGTATAATTAAGTATTCAAGTGAAGTGAGAAATTCTTAACAAGGTAAAAACCTACCATCTGATCAGCGAGCATGAGAACAGTTTTGAGACACAACTTCCGACTACAGAAATTGAATAAATCCTCAAGACTAGGGCCTAGTAAATCCATCGCAAGCACATTGTACTCTCCTTCTACGCCATACCATTTCACATTTAGGATCCTAGCTATCAACAAACCAAAACTAGTTTAAGCCGAGTGATTAACATGAAGTTAATGAAAAGCAAAGAGCTCCAAAGAAAAAACAAAATTTCAGTATGATAGAAGATTACTTCCTCCTTGCAATATTTATACAGCTTTGATTCATACAGCAACTGAGGGTGCTTGGTTTTGACATTTTCCTGAATAAGAAAGAAAATCAAGACAACAGCATGCTCGATCAGAGACACATGATTTGTTCTTCAATAATTTAATTTTGCAACTGAAATATGCAGAAACCTTAAATTGCCATGCACTACAGCACCCTATAGCTCTAATATATAAAAAAAAATACTAGTTCTGCATATTCATTCCTTGAAAAGTCACTAAAACATTACAATTCTCCTAATTTCAGTAGCTCTTGGAATTTTCTCAGCAGCAACAAAATTATTACAACTTTACAAACACCAGTTTCATTATTACTATTTCTTCTTCAAAATTAACACAGGTAGACCAGAGTACTCACAAGCTTAATCGCAACCTTTTCATTTGTCTGAATATTGGTATCTACACAAAAAATTCTAAAATAAATTAATCCGAAAAACTTAATCGAAAAATTCGAAAATTAGAAGTTCAATTATGCACACAAAAAAAAAAGAGAGGAGAGAAAACTCATCGAGATAGATCTCTCCAAAGGATCCGCTACCAATTTTTCAACTGATACGGAACTTGTTCCCAACTCGAGGCTCCATTAAATGTCAACCTCTTTTGACCAAAACCCTAAAAAGATTTGAAAAATTTGAGAAGAAAAATGACACGAGCAATAGAGTTTAAGCTCTATGACTTGAAGAAGTAGGTCATGGAGTCGTTGTGGAAGAATGTAAAGAACAATGGGTAGAGAAAAAAGCGAAGGGACATCGTGAAGAGGGTAAAAGAAGAAACGGAGGTTCATCGTGAAGAGGAAGAAGGCAGAAAAAAGTGGGTGGAGGAAGAATGGAAGGTCATCGCTGCAGCAAGCTGGGGTTTGGTTCTCAAATTTTATATTGAGCAATTTTAAAATATAAAAAAAGTTGTTATCTTTAAGTGTAATTTTTAATAAATTAATAATAAATTAAATATAAACTATTAGATCTTTTGTCAATCTAATCTAACGATTCAAATTTTATGGTGCATCAGATAAACTCAAAAGACTTGAGCTGATTTTAGAGGGACCCTAAATTTGGTATCTAGGATGTTAAAATTAGGATAGAATACCCTTTTATGGAGTTAAATTTCACCTTTTTTGCAAATCTGATGCTAAATTTTTTTCATAGGAGAACGAAATTAAACTGGGCTATGTGATAAATTTCTTAATTACAGGGGTAATGGTTTTAATTGCCTTTTAAATAATTTTTTAGATAACTCAGATAATAATAACAGAGCCTTCTTCCATCCACCCTTCTCCTTTGGAGTTGGACGGCTCGGCTAAACCAAGCCAAGAGGACTGACCAGTGTCAGATCCTGCTCCCTGAAGCCACACACCAAAAGCACGTGTGATGTGCTTGGCCCACCTCTGTATTTCTGTACCAATTTAGTTCTTTATACATGTCAACATGAGATAAACAGAAAAGGAATATCTGTACATCTGTATGGATTTAGATCTATACACTAGAATGACCCATATATTTATTATATATTACTAATTTTACAATTAAAATGTCACATATCACTTTTTTTATTATAATCAAAATCAAATCATTCTCTCTAAAATTAAAGAGTTCTATGCTCCTCTCTACTAATTTTACCCTCATTACAATTGAAATCAAATTTTACTTTCAAAATTAAAGAATTTTTTCCTTTATTCTATTAATTTTACAACCAAAATATGTCATATGTTATTTGCTCATTACAATTGAAATCAAATCTTTCCCTCTAAAATTAAAGAGTTCTCCTCAAAATGAACCCCACAATTTCGTTGGCCCCAATTAGAATTCCAAATTTACAATCGTGGCTTCGACTTGTCCCTGCGATCATCTCCATCACTGGAATACTGATCTAACGCAATTGCATGACATGGTGGATACTACTTAAACGATGACGCATTAGTTTCGCTCCCAAACCCTTTGGAAACCACGTCATTTCAGTTTTTTTGGGTTAAAACTCTCTTTCTTTTCACTACGACAATCATAAGTTGCAAAACATCAAGAAAACCCTTACATTATGTGGTTTCCAAAGGGTTTGAGCGCAAAATTAATTCGCCTAAGTAGTATCTACCATATTATGCAATTGCGCCAGATTAGAATTCTGGTGACGAAAATAATTGCAGGGACAAATCAGAGCCACAATTATAAATTTGGGAGTTCTAATTGGGGCCAACGAAATTATGGGAATCATTTAAGTATCAGACCAAATTTCAGGGGCTAAATTGAGATTTAACTCCCCTTTATACCTTAGTAAAAAAAACGAGTTAATAGTCAAAATCGTCCCTGAAAGATACCTCGATCTCCATATGAATCCCCGAAAGATAAAGTTAATCAAAATCGTCCCCGAAAGATGACGGATATGACCACGTTAGTCCTTCCGTCATCTCGTCTGCTGAGCTGGCTAACGTTGGGTGACGTATTCCGTTAAGTGCCCACGTGGCACAGTAACAAAACGACGCCGTTTTGATTCAATAGCCTCCAGCTCTTGATACGACGTCGTTTAGTGTCCATAGGTGTTTGATACAATCAACCTTCTATCTTCCTCAACCTTCCCAAAGTCGCATAGATCCTTAACCAATAACCACTATCCCGGTGCTATAGTTATCCACAGCTTTACCAATGCCACCATCAGTCACAAGCATTTATTCCTCATCTTTAACTCTAACCAATTCTTTCCTTGTGTCTTTTTTCTCACAAATTGAGCCCCAGTTTATGTGCAGGAGTGACTTTGGAAGGTTGGGTCATGGCGATCTCAGCCATTTGCTGATTCCTCATCCAATTACAGCATTACATGGTCTCAATAGGTAAAGCAAATTGCTTGTGGGGACAGTCATTGTTTAGCACTCACCACCATCTCTCACAAGCATTTCATCATACAGCTTCCTTGCAACCTCAACCTTCCCCCTTTTGACCAAACAATTCAGCAACGAATTAGAAGCGACAACACTAAGGAAACAACCATGCACTTCTCGCACTGTATAGAATAACCATAGGACAGCATCAACCATCCCAGAATCTCCGTAGGCTCAAATCAGAGAATTCAGAGACTCATGGGTAGGCTTCAAGTTCTCAACTTTCATGCTGTTCAGAACCAGCTCAATCTCGGAGAACACTCTGAATCTTGCCAAGAGCTTAAGAAGAGAGGAATAAGCAAAGCCATCAAGGGAACAAGAAAAGGGTCTCGAGTTAGCCCAGTCGAAGAACTTCAAACCCAGCTCGGGGTCGTGTATTCGGTCTAGAACGAAATGAGCAACGTCCGAAACTAGAACCTTAGATTCTGCAAAGCGAGACTCGAGGGAGTCCCGCCAATGGGCGTGGGTTGCCAGAATTCGAACGGCGTCAATAACGAGTGGGACTGAAGCGGGTCGGCGTAAAGGTGGTGGCTTTGGGGCGGTTACGTGGTTTGATTCGAGCAAGGATGGCCTTTGATATTGGATTTTGAGTGTTATGGTGCCAATCATTTGTGAAAGACAAGCTCTCTTCTTGGAGCTGCTTGATTGTAGACCGCGATTTATTTATCATTGAATTTAGGATTAGGGTTCATCATCTAAGGGTCTGATTTGATTTTTTTTAACGTACTTACCTTGTCAGCAACTCCAGCGTACACGTAGGCGTCATCCACCTAGGCAGTTAACGAAACAAGTCACCCAACGTTAGCCAGCTCAGCAGACGAGATGACGGAAGGACTAACGTGGTCATGTCCGTCATCTTTCGAGGACGATTTTGATTAACTTTATCTTTCGGGGACTCATATGGAGATCGAGGTATCTTTCAGGGACGATTTTGAGTATTAACTCATTTAATTATTATTTTCTTGTAAAATATTTGATCATCTTTATAGCTAATTATTCTATTGAAAAAACTCATAAAATACATATGAATATACGCAAATACTTAATATCTGATTATCTATTAAAGTTAGTATTTATTTTTTGTATTTGTAATATTAAAAAGATAATAATTTAAAATTATTTTATTTAATTTAATATTTATAATTTTATACATATAGTATCTATAATTACGTACTTAATATATATAATATTATTTATTTACTACAATAGTAATTAATAAATGCAAAATAAAATTATTTTAAATTGATTTGAATTTATTTTTGCTAGAGATTCAAGATATGACTGCATGCAGCATGCATGTGTTTGTTGAATTTACTAATTTAGTGTGCTGCAAACAAACGTTTTCTGATCTGAACATATAAAATGGGTTTACTTATTATACTTTTCTTCCTAACGTCCATGGTTTACTTTTTCATGTTCAACCTTTTTGGTATTTAATTAATCATAGGCGTTATTGCATGTCTGTATGTATGTGTGTGTTCTATGTATGATGTGCACATTTTCCAATACACTTAGCTTATGTGATAAAGAAGAGTATTATTAATTATTGCATGTTGGAATATATTTGAAATTTATATCAATTCATCTTAATTTTATTAATAATATCAACTAAAATTAGTAATTACATTCTTAGAAAAGCTAAATCAGTAATTATAAATATTATTGTTTTAGTAACCTATTAAATATAATCAATGCGCAATCACTTATTATTATTATTATTATTATTATTGATAAAGAGTCAAAAAGCAAAGTAGGCTATTGGTGCATGTAGAATAAAGAATTAGATAGCAGAGAGAAATTAAACACTGGCACTGGCAGGGGAAGCATCTCCATTATTCAAACACTAATGTCAAATGTGTAGTACAGTTTAGACTTTAGACTGTTGAATTTAATTAATCCTAAGATTATTTAATAGCTGATAATATTTCAAATGGCATCTAGAAAATATGTTACATCATATATGTTACGCCAATTGTGTAATATTTTTAATTAAAAATAAATAAAAACCAATAACGAGCACGCAGTATTGTTAACATATAGATTACAGAACCGTCTGATATATTAATGTATGTGGGTGTATCCAAAATCAGTCTAAATCTTTTTGAGTTTATTTATATAATTTAAAGTTTTAAATTAAATTGATAATAGATTTAATGGTTTGCATTTAATTTATAAATAAATTATTAAAAATTATAATAAAAAATAACAATAAGTTTTTGATATTTTAAAATTGGTCTCATATAAAATATGAATAACAAGTCCTCATTTCAGATGCTTGTAGTCGCTTCTTTTTTTTTGTGAAGACCTCTTTCTCACCAGGTACCTTATGTTTGCTCCCACTTCTTTTTCTTCGTGAGGACTCTGCCGCTTTTTCTTCTACCATCTTCCTCACCAGGTACTTTCCTGTTTCAACGCAATTTTTCGATTTTGTCAAAATTTTCTTAAATTTGTGTCGGACGTGGTGTCTTTTCAGTTCTACCGGGATCTTCTTTGGTGTCATTATCAAGAGGATTCTCATTGGCACAAATTAATTTTCAAGGTTATATTTTGACAATTTGAATTCTCTACATTTTACAATTAACGTATATTGATGATGATTGTTTTGTTTCGATGTGTGATTTAATAAATTTTATTTAATCTGCCACCAACTTCATGGTGCTCGTGTTCCTCAATTTGTTCTCCTGCACCGCACTCCTCTTCGTGTAAGAATTTAGGTTTAGGATTTGGCTTGTGCACCCATCTTTTACTATGCCCTTTTTCAACTCAATTGAAGTTTTAAACTTATTTATTTTAATTTTCTCTTTTCTCATCATTCAAAGTTTCATCGTATGCCTCTGTTATTTAGATTAATTATAATACTGAGTTTTCTATTATTTAAATTTCAAAAGGTTGAATATTTGTGTCTTTTTTATTATGAGATCTTTATATCTTGATTTAGAAATGTTGAAGATGAGTGAACATATATTTATTTTTGTATATTATAATCTGTTATCCAATATTAATTATATTTTATTAATTTGTATTAGATTTTTGAACTGAAGCAATCTATGAAAATACATGATAAGCTATTTTCTTGTCTTCTTTTTCTTTTCTTTTTTTCTTTTTTTACTTTTTTCTCTCTTTTTTAATATCCTATATATGAATATTTGCTAAAGCTTTAGTTATATCTTAGCTCTCTTAGCTTATTGATGAATTCATGTGCAAATTAATAATGTTTGTGTAAGATTTTTATTGCTGCTGAGCATTTTGAATCATCTTTGTTCTTGTCAACATATGTCTTGAAGTATGCTTCAGCTAGATGTTGGATCAATGGTGTTTATGGAGTTACTTTCAAGTTGAAAGTCTTCATTTTTCTCACTTTCGACATTTCTTTATTTTTGGTATACTAATTTATTGTTCTGCGCTATTCACATTGTCCTAAAGCCTTTAAACTTCACCCTGTTCATGATGCATGTGATGATTGCACTAAAAGGGTCAGTACCCATAACCTTTAGTGGGAATTAGCAGCCTGCAGCTTATGATAAATTGGTGTCCATTGGTGATCTTAACCCCGACAAGAACAAGAAGCTTAGCATTGGAATCGCTTCAATTCTTGAAAACAAGTTGTCTCTGCCAAAGTCATGATCCTTTCTTTTTAGCATTTTAATTGCTTGCATTATTTTTTAGTTGATCTAGTTATTTATTCCTATTTTGGTTTCTCTATTGCTTTTTACACCTTGGTTGGTTCATAATTTTAAACCTTCACTGGTAAATTAGTTAAAGAAATACAAGTAATTAAAGAACTACAAGTTATTAAAGAACACTTTACAAATTGGACCGTTTGCTTGCACAACTATTGATATATAAACATGTTTAATGTATAGGATGCATCCAATAAACTACTATTAAGCTTTATGCATGTTTCTTACTACGAATTGTCATTGGTTATTCTGTGATTTATAAAAATTTGTATTATTTTTAATACCTTGGCTTTCTTAAAATGTAGGCACATTTTTGTCATTAAAAAAGAAGAGAGGTGAACTCAAGCTATTATGGACAAAAAAAAAACCAGAAATGCCTTGCCCTCATAACCAAGAGTCTCAACATTGAACGATGTGATAATAGAGATAGTAGTATAGTGTACCATTGGTGTTAGCTTAGTAGGAGACTGATAGAAACTCTAGAAGACTATGTAAATATTTGGCACTGTCATAACTAGGGGTGGCAAATGGGCTTAAACCCGTCGAGCCGACCCGCATAACCTGCCAAAAAAGGTGGGCCGGACTGAAAAATTGGGACCGCCAAAGAATAAAAGCCCGCCTAATCCGCACCGCTTAAACCACGGGCCTTGGCGGGACGGGGCAGGCTTCCCTGTCGGGCTTAGTTTTTTTTGGCAAGGGGGTATTTTTGTAATTTTTTAGCCAAAACTCAACTTTCCCTAACCCAACTTACAAGAGTATGAAGATGAAAATTGAGTGTTTTGGATTATGTTTATGTTGCTTTGGAGTCAATATTTATAATTATGTTTTGGATGAAAACTTGGTTTATAATTATGTTTATTAAATATTTATAATTACAAAGACTTTAATGTTTGTGAATATAAAAAATAATTTTTTATGCCTTTAAAACTTATAAATTTATTAACGTGGTTGTGAAATTATATATATTATTTAGTAGTTAATAGTAAAAAAAAAAAAGAGGAGTTTTGACGGGTTTAGCCTGCCAGCCTGCAGTTAGGCGGGGTGGGATGGAATTTTAAGACCGTCTCACTAGGCGGGGCAGGGCGGGCCAGCCCGCCAAAGGGCGAGCTTCTGGCAGAGTGGGACAGACTTCCCCGCTTGCCACCCCTAGTCATAACCAAATTTCAACTAAATAAATATTTGTCACTTGTGAATCCCAAACACAATAATGAAATTAATTTGGATATTGTCATATTGCCCTCCCTCTCATATATATACGAATGTGAGCACGCCATGCCACAAGCAACCAGCAATACATGATTTAAAAAATACAATTTGTTGAAAGAAAGTGGTCATCAATCATTCTGATGCTATGTCTTCTCCGTATGCTATAATAAAGTTAAAATGATATGTCTTTATCCATTATGTGTCTTTGACTATTATTTTTTACCTGTAATTTATAGTAACTTAAATTAATTATTAACCAGCAAAATAACACAAATTAGTTAAAATTTATAATCAAATAATCAAAACTAACCGATGACCATTGAATTTTCAAATAGAATCACAATATTAATTTTTGAATTTACAAACACACCAAAAAAATCAAACAACAAATAAAAAATAGAACAAAGATTCATAAAAACAAATACCAAAATTGAATAGAAACATAAACCCAGAAATTAAAACCGTCAACAGAAATTAAACAGCAATAACAAATAAAGAATAGAACATCATAAATAGAGACATAAATCCAGAAATTGAAATCAGAATCATAAAAACAAATACCAAAATTAAACAAAAACATAAACCCAGAAATTGAAATCGCCAACAGAAATCAAACAGCAATAACAAACAAAAAATAAAACATTATAAACAGAAGCATAAACCCAGAAATTAAATTCAGAATCATAAAAATAAATACCAAATTTGAATAGAAACATAAACCCAGAAATTGAAATCATGAACAAAAATCAAACAGCAATAGCAAATAAAAAATAGAACATCATGAACAGAAATATAAACCCAGAATTGAAATCAGAATCATAAAAACAAATACCAAAATTTTTTAACTATCATAAACAGAACTCAAAATTTTAAACAACCAAATAAACGGAACAAAACCACTAATTGAATGAAATAAATTCATACAAAAAACCTTAACAAAAAATAAGTAGAAACAAAAAATTGTTGAATGACTTCAACGAAATAGATTCATACAGCAGAACATAAAAGGATAAAAAAATGAGCTAAATGAAACAAATTCATACCTAAGGCTGAGGCTCCATTGCAAAGTATAGCGATGAAGGGGAAAACGGAGCACCCCGGCACTGACGACGATGCTAGCTCTTTGAGACCCATGCCACTACTGTCTGTTGAGGATGATGGCACTGGGTAGTGAGAACGACGACACTGAACAGCGACGGAATGACGTAGTGCATGATGATGGCAGAGAGAACGACGGTACTCTGATGCTGAGGACAAACGACAATAAGAGAGATACTGAGAATGAACCTAAGAACAGCACTGAGAGAGGCTGAGAACGGCAACAATGAAAAAGAGAGGAGTAGTTCTGTGAAAAGGAAAGAAAAAGAGAGTAGAGTATGCAAGTCACTGACTGAAGATAGAAAATCTAGGGTTACCCAAATAAATTTTAAAAATATTTGTGGTAAAAGTAAAAATTTAATTATTATTAAACCCCATATGAATTGTGTTTATAAATTATTTATTATGCTCATCACAAAAATTCAAAACACTTAAATTTACTAAGAAAAAGTATATGGAACCAACTCCTAACCAACAAAAAATTGAATAACTCAATTAATTATAATTATAATAATTAGTTTTATTTATTTTTAATTTTGAATATTTGTTATTAATTGCTTTTAACTCAAAATAAGTATTTGAATGATACGTTCCAAAAACTGCTCCTGGGATCACGGAAGTGAAGTCAAGCCCGATTCTTTGCCCTATCTCCCTCTTGGCGGCTACGGTGCATGGTTCTCTCTTCCTAAGATCAACAGCGCTAACCTCCTCCATCCAACCATCCAAGTGGCGCTCCCTTCTCAAGTGAAGTCAAGGCTCCTGATTCTTCACCCTTTCTCCCTATTGGTGGCTACGGTGCATGATTCTCTCTTCCTAACATCAATGATGCCAACCTCCTTCATCCGGCCATCCAAGCGGCGCTCCCTTCTCAAGTGTAGTCTAGGCTTCCGATTCTTCACGCCCTCTCCCTCTTGTCAAGCTACGGTGCATGGTTCTCTCTTCCTAATATCAACGGCGCCAACCTCCTCCAACCAACCATCCAAGCGGCACTCCCTTCTCGGTACTCCTCGATCTGTCCCGCCATTAGTGGTGTTGCGTTTGACCGTCGTGCATGTTGTTCCCGATTGCGGTGCAACCTTTCCATCTTTAGCTCATCGATTGCTACCACTCTCTCCATCAAATCATTCACTTTGAATCTCCCTCGTTCCTTCTCCCTGGTGCGTGCCGCCATTGACGGTGACATTCGTGATCGTGGTTCAAGTTGTCTTCCCAAATCGATAACCGGAACTCCCAAAAGACCATCACGCCAAGCATTTTCTTCACAAAGAAGAGAAGGTCGCGGTGCAAGGCTTCCGGAAGAGAGCATCGTCCATGGAGTTTTCAACCCCGGAAGGCGGATTGATTAGCACATTGATCAATTCAACCCAAGGCGATGAAGAATTGAGTATGGGTGAAGTAGTTATTCAAGAGCAAGAGGGGTCTAAGGCATGTTGCATAAGCTGGTCTTGCATTGTAGAAAATTTTATGACAATGTCTTATGTGAATGTTTCTTATTCATGCTAATTAGATGTTTTTTAAGTTCAAAAAGTTTATTCATTTGAAAAATTCTGGTACAGTGATATATTTAGTTGAGATATTATTAAAGTATGCTAAGAATTGTTATTAAATACTTACCCAGCATGTTCTAATCCTAAGAATTGCTATTATTAAAGTATGCTTGACTCCCATATATGTTTGCAATATTTTTTTATGTTTTTTATTGGAGTCATTCATTATATAGTAAGGATCTTAAATTAATAAAAAAATTTTCTGTGTCTTTAATTGGAGGCCGATAAAATTACCAACGTCATTGTTACTAGAAAGGATGAGTTGGACTTTAGACATGAGGTTTGAAAGTGTTTTATGAATGTTTCTTATTCATGTTAATTAGATATTTTTTAAGTTCAAAAAGTTTATTTATTTGAAAAATTCTGGTAAATGATATATTTAGTTGAGACGTTATTAAAGTATGCTAAGAATTACTATTAAATACTTACCCAGCATGTTTTAATCCTAAGAATTGCTATTATTAAAGTATGTTTGACTCACATATGTGTTTACAATATTTTTTGATATTTTTTATTGGAGTCATTCATTATATAGTAAGGATTTTAAGATGATAAAAGTTTTTTTCGGTGTCTTTATTTGAAGATGGATGAAATTACCAACGTCATTGTGACTACAAAGGATGAGTTGGACTCGAGACAAGAGGTTTGAATTATTCCTTATCGTTTGTTATTGCGTTATATTTACTGTGTTAGTGGTAGTTTTAATTCGTATTTGGTTTTGTGCGCACCTCAACTCCAAGCCCCTCTAACTAGTGTGTACGCACTACGCACTGTCTTGTGCATGCGCACGACGGCACTTCTTCTTTCTCCACCCTTCCCCTCGCCTCACCATCAATCTCCAGCACCACCCACCACAGCGCCTCCCCTTCGCCATCACCGTGGCGCTTCTCCACCATCTTATTCCCCTCATGCATCATCTCCTTCTCAGCCTCCAGTCATCACCATCGCCGAACTAGCCACCAACCTCCAGAACCACCATTTTTTCCTTCCCCCTGTTTTAGCCGCGTCAGCCACCTCCACCGCGCCGGCAACCCTAACCGCCAGCGAGCCACCCCGTTCCAGCTAGCTCTCCTTCTCTCGCTGACGCAGAGCTCCAGCCCCTGTCCCAGTTCTGTGGCGAGCCCTATCTTCCCCTGTTCGAACTGTGGAAACCTGGGCAGCCCTCCTTCCCTCTGCCCTGTTCTGATTGCTTTGCATCCCAGGTTTTCATTGAATTTGTTTTTCATTCTATTTAATTTCTGTTTAGTTAATTTTAATTTGATTTATTTAGTTGATTTTTAGTTAATTGGTTAGTTGGATTAATTTGCTGTTTAGTGGATTTAGGTGGTTAGGTTAGGATAATTTAGTTTACTTTAGATTGTTAGGTTCTACATTGTTGATGGAAGTGTTTGAGATTATTTTGAATTTGCTGATTTATGATGGAATCACTGATTTGTTGTGAAATTGCTGTTGTATTCTTTTGAACCAGCTTGATTGGACTGCTGTTGAATTAGTGGATAGGTTGCTGGAAGTGTATGGTTAATTGTTTGTTTGTGATGAATTGCTGAGTTAATGATTACCTTGCTAATGTATATTGCTATTGAAATTACTGTTTCTGAAGGATAATTGCTATTTTACTAAGAAATCATGACTGAGATAATTTGAAACATTATTTGCTTGAGTGAAGATTTATTGTTGAATATTGTTTTCTTGTTGAATTTCTGAAATTGCTACTGGATTTGTTAAGATTGATTGATCTTGTTCATTCACTGAGCTATAACTAAATTGGCTGAAATATGATTGTTGAATTGATGGAATTATCCTTGAGCATTGCTGTTTTGCGTTATATGCTATTAGTGATAATTCATCATGCTATTATGCTTTTTAAGCTTGAATTGCAATCTGTTTTGATTGTTGACTGCTATTCTGCTGGAATTCTGAATAATGCTGTTGATTTTCCATGTTATGGAGCTATTATTTTGTGATTGGATGTTGAGAACATGCTTGGATTGTGGTATTTGAATTGCTTAATAATTTTGCATGCCGCATGTTCGATAATATGCCTCAAAGAACTTTTTAATGACAATTTTGGTCACCTCCTTAAACTCATTGCTTATTCTCATCTTGTTTTGCCTATTTGCATTGATGGAATTTGAATTGTTTCTAAATTGATGGAGTTTGAATTGTTTCTAAATTGACCAACAATTGTTGAATTTTGAGTATTTGAGGTCTTTTGCCTGTTATTGCAAGATTGACAACCTTTTGCCCTATAAAATGATGCTATTTGATTAACTTTGTCTGTGCTAATTGGATGCGTTAGATTAGGCTTGAACTTCAAATTTTTGTTATCAATCTTGTGATATTAGTCATGAAAGCATTGGTGTTTGAACATACTATGCACATCTTATTTGAACATTGTTCTTATTTGATTCATCGCCAATTACTTATGAATAAGCCTCTATGCATATCTTGGAATTCTAAATTGCATGTTGTAGCTACCATGTAATTGAAATTTATGATTCTTGTTTGGCATTTGATTGAGAATGACATTTTTGTGTACTACGTGTTGTTTGTTTTTAATCTTGGCTTGTTTTCTTTGTTCCTATAGTTAATATTTTCTTCCCCTAAATTGTTTTCAGGATGAGTGATCAGTAGCAAAAAGGGAAAGGGAAAGGAAAAGGCTAAAGTCAAAAGACCGAACAAGCAGAAAAGAAGCAGGCACTTCAGCAGCAGCAATACCAACACCTGAGCCACAGCAGCCAGTAGCAGCACCACCATCATCATAGCCTGACATCTCGGGGACTCTCTCGGAGTGGAGCGAAGATGATGATCCCTCCTTGATCGTAGCAAGTGCACGGTGCACCGTGCAGAATTTAAGTGTGGGGGGAGGATTGGATCAGCATTGGGTCGTAACATTCTTTTTCCAAAAAGCTTTCACATTTCATTTTTGTTATTACTATGTTTTTTAGATTTCTTGTTAGCTATTTGGTTACTTTAAATTCTCTTTAAGTAGTTACATTTTTTTTTGTTTGTATATAATTTAGAGCTTTATTTGTATTTTCTTTTTATTTAGCATGGTTTGTATATTGTTGACTAGATCAAATCAAAATCAGATTCCTAATTCCTTTCATGAATATTTTATGTAAATAGAATTAGTTATAAATCTTTTCCTTTTTGGTTTAGCTTATTTTTAAGAATTTTATGATTAGAAATATTTTCTTTATTTTAGGCTAGTATTTTTTTTCTTCTTTCCTATTTTCTAGTTATTTCTATTTCTGTAATTCCTCTATAAAGAGGATGATTCCTTGTACATTTGATAGTACATTATATTCAAACACTTCAACTTGGTATTAGAGTTGGTTCTCTGTGCCGTGCCTCTGATTTGTAGTTATGGTTGACAGTTCTCAGTCATTAATTCTGAACAGAAGGAGAACACTACTCCTATTCCATCCGATTTAAAATCTGAGTAACGAGTACTAGTTAATGGTGAAACCACATTTCGACTCAATGGGTCAAACTACCTTAGGTGGTCTCAATCTGTTCAGATATATATTCGTTGAAGAGCGAAGATTGGATATCCTACTGGTGAGCGAAGCCAACCTAACGTCATTGACCCACAATATGATGTGTGGGATACCGAAAATTCCATGGTGATGACATGGTTGGTGAACTCAATGGAGGAGGATATCAGTAGTAACTACATGTACTATGCCACTACCAAAGAATTGTGGGATAGCGTTGAAGAACGAATGATTGACGGTTTAGAATTCAGAATAAATCCTCGTTGCAAGTATAGTTTCTAAACCAAGCAATCATCATTTCTTACAAACGTTTTGGTTGTCACAAGTAACAAATCTCTTTGAAATTGATAACCGAGTATTTAAACCTCGGGTCGTCTTCTCAAGGAATTGCAGGGAGGTGTTCTTATTATTGGTTATGAGTCTTGTAAATTGGGGGTTTTGAAAGTACGGAAGAGGTAATTTAAATGACAAGTAAAATAAATTAACAATAATAAAATCTCTTGGCAAGGTATAAGAACTGGAAGTCCTATCCTAGTTATCCTTATTAATGATGATGAGAATTGGATTTTTCTCCCACTTAGTTAACCTCTAACTATGAAGGTAAGTTAAGTGAAAGAACTAATTTGATCCCTCAAGTCCTAGTCTTTCCTTTGGAAAGGCTAGAGTTATTGGAACTCAAATTAATCAGCAACTCCCAATTTCAACCACTGCTTTATTTGATAACTCAAGCGTCACCAATTACTTAACCAGAACCAAAAGGAATAAATTATCTAAATTAAATTAAAAGCAATCTTAAATAGAATAAAACAATCATAAATCTGAAATACCTCAAATTGCATTTAAACATAAATTTAAGTCTTAACATGGAAATATTCATGAATCAAATGGGCAACATAAGTAATTAACAAATAAAAGTATTAGAGTATCTAAAAGTAGAAGAGAAATATAAATTGAAGAACATTGAACCTGAAATTGAGAAATAACCATAAACTGAGAGGAATCTTAATTCTAAAAATCTAAATCCTAAATCCTAAGAGAGAGGAGAGAACCTCTCTCTCTAAAAACTACATCTAAAACTAAAAATTATGAATTATGATCTTATGATTATGAATGAATGGATTCCCCCACTTTATAGCCTCTAATATGTGTTTTCTGGGCCGCAAATTGGGTCGAAAACAGCCCAGAAATCGCTGGAGAAGAAATCTGCCACGCTGATTTTCGTCACTGCGACGCGTCCGCGTGGAGCACGCGTTTGCATTGTCTAGAGTCAGGGCAACTATGGCATATTATATATCAAATCGAAGCTCCGGACGTTAGCTTTCTAACGCAACTGGAACCGTCTCATTTGGACCTCCGTAGCTCAAGTTATGACCGTTTTAGTGTGAGAGGGTCAAGCTGACAGCTTTGCAGTTCCTTCAACTTCTTGTATTCCTTCCACTTTTGCATGCTTCCTTTCCATCCTCCAAGCCATTCCTGCTCTGTAATCTCTGAAATCACTTAACGCACATATCAAGGCATCTAATGTTAATGAGAGAGGATTAATACTAGCGAATATAAGGCCAAAGAAGTATGTTTTCAATCATAGCACAAAATCAGGAAGGAGAATGTAAACTCATGCAAATAGTATGAATAAGTGGGTAAAGAGATGATAAAAACCACTCAATTGAGCACAAGATAAACCATGAAATAGTGGTTTATCAACCTCCCCACACTTAAACATTAGCATATCATCATGCTAAGCTCAAGAGAAGCTATAAAGGAGTAAAGAGGAATGGTAAAATGTATGAAATGCAACCTATCTATATGAATGCAACTACATGCTAAGATGTTTCTACCTACTTGGTTAAAAGTAAATAAGTTCTCCAAGACAAATATGAATCAAATTCCACTAATTCAATCCTTATACAGTAAAAACAGATAAAAAATGCAAGAAGGTAGCTCATGAAAGCTGGGAACATAGAACTCAAGCATTGAACCCTCACTGATGATGTATGTATGCTCTGATCTCTCTAGTGTATAGGGTAATCACTCTATCCTTCTCTAATCATGATTTCTAGTTTTTTGTTCTTCATCTAACTAATCAAGAAATATTTAGCATACTAATGCAAACATCATGAGGTCTTTTCAGGGTTGTAATGGGCTGAGGTAAAGGTAAGGGTACATGTATGACCAAGTGAGCTATAATATGAATCTTTGACTAATCTAAGCTCTCACCTAATATACATATACTCTATATACTGTTAAATTCATGCCTAACTACCCATAATTCCCACTTTTGTATGATTCCCATATTCATGTACCAAAATTTTGATATTTCTTTACTTTTATCACATGTGCATTGATCTTTTTATTAACTTAGCATTGAGGTAATTTTGTCCCCTTATTTATTTACTTATTTATTGAATATTTTTGGATTTTTCTCTCTTTTTTTTTTGAACATGTAGAGAAATAAACATAACTTATCAATGCACATGAATTTTCCATTATTTTTTTATTTTGGTTTTTCATGAGTAGGTTCCCAAATTCTCAATATTCAAATAAATTAGAAACATGATACATTCCCTTATTAACCCATGTTCCCACAATTTTTCTACACTTAGTTGATGCACAATCTCTATCTTAAGCTAACCAAAGATTCAATTGGGGTATTTAATTTGTTTTTCTGCTTAAGGCTAGTGATGTGGTAAAATATAGAATAAATGGGGGTTTTCAAGGCTCAAAGTGGCTGACAAGGATGGTTTAAAGGGTAGGCTTATTTGGGATAAGTGAGCTAAACAAGTAATGGCCTCAATCATATGCAAGCATGTAAATACACTAAATATTGGACATACAGAATGGAACAAAGCAAAGATTGCAATCATAGGGAAGAAAACACACAGGAATAAAAATTTATGGTTAAATAATATAACCATACAAATAAGCTCAAAATCTCACAGGTTGTGTGTTCTTAGCTTTTTAAACTATGTTCCAAATATAACTTCAAAAAAGTTTTAATAGAAAAGTTTTTAAATTTAAATTAGTGAAATACTTATAAAAATTTTCTTGAAAAAGAAAATATTACTTCGACCAAGTGGTAACTAAATGCACAAAATCAAATAAACATGCAATCAAATATGCAGATGCAACAATGAACAAATAAAGAAAATAAGAGTATTGGTGTTGAAAAGAAGGTAACTAACCCATGGAGATCGGTATCGACCTCTCCACACTTAAAGATTGCACCGTTCTCAGTGCATGCTAAGATGTGCAAGTGGATGGGGGTTGTGGTTCCTCAGCTGGGGCTCTTTTTGTTCCTTTCCTTATCGGTGGTTTGGGAGTAGCTTTCTCTTTACCCTTCTTGGTGGCCATCCTGAAAAGGGAAAAAGAAAGTAACTTTTAAAGCTAAGGGTTAGAGCAAAGAAGAGAGCGGGAAAGGTGGTAATCAATGCACAATAAAGAAGAATGACGTTAACACATGGTCATGACTGCATGTGAAAAGTTCATCAATGAAAATATAGCAAGTGCATGTAATGACAATTAAATGCAAGATGTTTATTGTCATGCTGGCAAAGGCATGAGTAGCATAGATCAAGCATTCCATGTCCAAGTTAGATTACCAAGTCTTTCAAACTAACATGTTTGAATAACAATTATATTTAAGTAATAAAATATAAAAAAAGGGTTTTGTGAAAAAGCAAGCATTTAGATTAGTAGATAGAAAGAAATTGAAAAATAGTGCACAATGCCATACGGGCTTTTTCACAAACACATAGCAAGCATGGTAAATAAGCTATTGAAAGTATTAAATTGAACATGCAAGCAACCCTTTAAAAATTAATATATAATTGTCAAACAATTCCTTTAATAATCCACAAAAATATAGAAAATAATGACCCAAATAAATTTCTAACACCAATGAAACTAATGCAATGAATAAAAGTATGCAAATAAATTAAATGAAATAGAATAGAAGTGAAGAGGGATGAGAAGTTAAAGAGATTGAAGAAGAAAGAAAGAAGAAAGAAGAGAAGATAGAAGAAATTAGGATTTAGAAAAGAAAAGATAAGATAATTGGCGCTGATCTGGATAGGTTGTGCAACGCAGGCGACGCAAGCGCGTGGGTTACGCGTTCGCGCGGATAGCGCTTCTATGAAGTCATGCGTTCGCGTGGAGTGATTTGTGCCAGTAGCGCGAGGGCAGCCTCGCGTTCGCACAACTCTCTGTTTGAAATTATTTTTGCCAAAAATCAGGGGTGACGCGTTCGTGTGGGTGACGCGATCGCGTGGATGGCCATATTTGCAAAACGACGCGGACGCGTGGGGCACGCATTCGCGTGGTAAGACTTGTGCTTCTAGCACCGTTCCAGCCCAACATCCTGCCATACACCCCTTTACGCCGATTTCACAGGGCCATGCGTTCGCGTGGGTGACGCGGACGCGTGGGAGGCATTTTTCGCACATGACGTGGATGCGTCAGCGACGCGGTCGCGTGGATCAATTTGTGCCAAAGGCACGCCTCCAGCCACGCTCTCGCATGACTCTTTGTTCAATTTTCTTTTCTTCCCAATGCACTGCGACGCGGGCGCGTCGGCGAAGCTGTCGCGTTGCGTGCGATTTTTTTTTTTAATAATGCAGTATGTAGAATGCAATGCTAAAATGTTATGCAAAACTCAAAGTTCAATACAATAAAATAAAATAAAACTCGAAAACAAATAAAACTAAATAAAAATGAAAAAGGAACGATCATACCATGGTGGGTTGTCTCCCACCTAGCACTTTTAGTTAAAGTCCTTAAGTTGGACAATTGGTGAGCTCCTTGTCATGGCGGCTTGCGCTTGAACTCATCCTGAAACTGCCACCAATGCTTGGACTTCCAATGGCCTTCGGGATCCCAAATCTTGTTTCTACACCCGTCTTCAAGTTGATTATCATGATTCCATCCGGGTGGTTCAGCCTTAGAATTCTCACTAAAGCGTCCAAACAACTTCCCAGACCCATTCAATTGAGCTCTACACCAACCTTTGCGTTTAAACTTAAAGCTTCAAACCATAATGAACCTTGCAGGACAATTCTTACCACTAACCATCTTCCTCTTACTCTTAATGCCACAAAGAGCTCTAAGTTGACCATCCATCTCCAGTAGCCCATATTCAAGTGGGAAGGTAAAGGTCAAGGGTAGGAATTTTACCCACTTGAACATTGTGTTGGACGGTAATAGCCTTGGGAGAGGTGTTTCTAATGAACTTGCAAGCTCCACTCCCTTGTGCTCTTCTCTAACAACTTCCACCTCCTTGTAAGCTTCTTCAACTTCAACCTCTTCCTCTTGGTAGCTTTCTTCCAATTTAATCTCCTCTTCACTGCTTTCCAAGGGCATGGGAGGTTATGCTTCTTCTTCTTGAATCTCCATCTCTTGATCGACCTCTTCCAAGTCCTTAACCATGACATGCCTTGGAGGTTGTACACCCTCCTCAACATCAAATGCAACTGTCTTGGAAGGAGACTCTATGTCTTGACTTTCCCATGGAGGTTCAGCATCTCCCAAGTCTTCAACCACTTCTTCCTCTTCAATAATTACTGCTTTGTCAAGTAGTTTTAATATAAAATTGTACTCATCCTGGATGATTTTCTTTCCATGACAACTCCTTTCAACTATTCTTTCATCTTCAAGGGTCTCTCCTATCTCCACATTTTGGGCCTCCTCTTGCTCTAAGACAAAATCAGACTTCTCCTTAATGTCTTCCTTTACTAATTCTTCAACCACTCCTTCGACTTCAAGGGTCTTTACTACCTTCACCTTTAGGGCCTCCTCTAGCTCCTTATGAAGTATGGATTCACGAAGATGATCCCTTCTCTCTTGTTCCATGTTAATAGCATCATTGAGATAATGTTGCTCTTGGATTGATGGATGTGGGTGCTCTTCCATGGATGGTGGTGATGGGATGGAGAGATCATTCTGTAGTTGAAAAGGAAGTGCACTAGAGCTTGAGGGTTGATTGTTGAAGGTATTTGGTGGTCCGATTTAGGCGACGAGAGCTTGTATAGTAGAGTTTAGATCGGTAAGTGCTTTTTCCATGGAGGTTTGGGGTGGATAGGAGGGTTCATTTGTTGGGAGGAAGGGTTCATGGTAGGAAGGTGGTTCATCTTGATAATGATAAGGAGATGGTGTATATTGAGGTGGTGGTTCATGAGAGTAGTTGTGTTGGAATGGGGGTGGTTCTGTGTATGGTTTATTTGGCTCATAAGGTGGTTGGTATGGTGGATATAGGTTAGGGTCATATGGTGGTGTTTGGTGGAAAGGGGCTTGTGAGTATGGTGGTCCAGAGTTGTGTTGAGGAGGTGGGTCATAGGTATATGATGGGGGTCCACCATATCTATTGCTTTGGCATGCATTATAGGATGGTCTTTGTCTATGGTATTGTGGAAGGTGTTGCTGCCGGAAGGGTTGATTAGATCCTCGTGGTTTCTTCCTTCTCTGATTGTTTTGACCTTGATGCACTTTCCTGTTATAATTTCCATTTCTTGCAACAACATTGGAACCAAACTCAAACCGACGGGGGTGAGAACTCATAATAGCAAATAAAAATTAAAAACAAAAGTAAAAACAAATTTAAATTAAAAGGTTATTTAAATTTTGAATTTAAAAATTAAATTTTGAAATTTGAAATTTGAAATTTTGAAATTTGAAATTTGAAATTTGATTTTTGAAATAAGATAAGATAAGATAAAAATTTTAAAATAAAAATCTGAAATTTTTTTATGCAAATTTCGAAAATTCAATTAAAAATAAAGAGAAAAGATATTTTTGAATTAAATGAGGAAAGAGAAAAATAATAAAATGACACCAAACTTAAAAATTTTTAGATCAAAACGAAGAAAACAACTAAGAACAACTTGAAGATCAAGATGAACACGAAGAACAACTTGAAAATCAAGATGAACACTAAGAACAAATTTTTGAAAATTTTTTTTAATAACTAAATAAAAACCAATAACCTCTTAATTACGAAAAAGAAAAAATAAAAATAAAAACAAATAAACAAGCAAAAGAAAATATTTACAATAACCAATAATAAGGCACACGTTTGCAATTCCCCGGCAACGGCGCCATTTTGAAGAGAGAACTTTTGCGTGGTCTAGAAATTCGCAGATAAATCCTCGTTGCAGGTATAGCTTCTAAACCAACAAAAGTCCTTTCTTACAAACGTTTTGGTTGTCACAAGTAACAAACCCCTTTGAAATTGATAACCGAGTATTTAAACCTCGGGTTGTCTTCTCAAGGAATTGCAGGGAGGTGTTCTTATTATTGGTTATGAGTCTTGTAAATTGGGGTTTTGAAAGTACGGAACAGGTAATTTAATTGACAAGTAAAATAAATTAACAATAATAAAATCTCTTGGCAATGTATAAGAACGGGAAGTCCTATCCTAGTTATCCTTATTAATGGTGATGAGAATTGGATTTTTCTCCCACTTAGTTAACCTCTAACTATGAAGTTAAGTTAAGTGAAAGAACTAATTTGATCCCTCAAGTCCTAGTCTTTCCTTTGGAAAGGCTAGAGTTATTGGAACTCAAATTAATCAGCAACTCCCAATTTCAACCACTGCTTTATTTGATAACTCAAGCGTCACCAATGACTTAACCAGAGCCAAAAGGAAGAAATTATCTAAATTAAATTAAAAGCAATCTTAAATAGAATAAAACAATCATAAATCTGAAATACCTCAAATTGCATTTAAATATAAATTTAAGTCTTAACATGGAAAGATTCATGAATCAAATGGGCAACATAAGTAATTAACAAATAAAAGTATTAGAGTATCTAAAAGTAGAAGAGAAATATAAATTGAAGAACATTGAACCTGAAATTGAGAAATAACCATAAACTGAGAGGAATCTTAATTCTAAAAATCTAAATCCTAAATCCTAAGAGAGAGGAGAGAACCTCTCTCTCTAAAAACTACATCTAAAACTAAAAATTATGAATTATGAGCTTATGATTATGAATGAATGGATTCTCCCACTTTATAGCTTCTAATATGTGTTTTCTGGGCCGCAAACTGGGTCGAAAACAGCCCAAAAATCGCTGGAGAAGAAATCTGTCACGCTGATTTTCGTCACTGCGACGCGTCCGCGTGGAGCACGCGTTCACGTCGCCTAGCGTCAGGGAAGCTATGGCATATTATATATCAAATCGAAGCCCTTGACGTTAGCTTTCCAATGCAACTAGAACCGCCTCATTTGGACCTCTGTAGCTCAAGTTATGACCGTTTTAGTGCGAGAGGGTCAGGCTGACAGCTTTGCAGTTCCTTCAACTTCTTGTATTCCTTCCACTTTTGCATGCTTCCTTTCCATCCTCCAAGCCATTCCTGCCCTGTAATCTCTGAAATCACTTAACGCACATATCAAGGCATCTAATGTTAATGAGAGAGGATTAATACTAGCGAATATAAGGCCAAAGAAGCATGTTTTCAATCATAGCACAAAATCAGGAAGGTGAATGTAAACTCATGCAAATAGTATAAATAAGTGGGTATAGAGCTGATAAAAACCACTCAATTGAGCACAAGATAAACCATGAAATAGTGGTTTATCAAGCGTCAAGGAGATGTATTCTGATCTTGGGAATAAATCCCAAATTTATGAACTTACTCTAAAAGTTAAAGAAATTCAACAAGGGAGTGACAATGTCACCAAATATTTTCGCATCTTGAAGCGGGTGTGGCAGGATTTTGACCACTTCAATAACTACAAGTGGAATTCAGCCGCTAATGCCAAACACCACCTACAAACAGTGGAAGAAGGGATGATATTCCAATTTCTTGCAGGCCCCAACGTGGAGCTAGATGAAGTTCGTGGCAGAATTATTGGAAGAGCAATCCTAAACCCAATTGGAGAAGTATTTGCTGAAGTTAGAAAAGAGAAAACTCGTATAGCTGTGATGATGGGGAAATGCAAGACTGAACAAACTTTTTTGGAGTCTAATGCACTCTTAGTGGCACCTGCTGCACTTAAAAGTTCATCAAATCAGAAGCACCCCTCCAATCTTTGGTGTGACCACTGCAATAAACCTCATCACACCAAAAAAATCTGCTGGAAGATTCATGGAAAATTAGCACATCTTAAAGGCAGCAAACCTAGTCCCAAAATACGTTGTACCCCAACTGCTCATGAGGTTGAAAAATCATTGAGAAGGAACAGGTTGAGCAGCTCATAAGGCTGTTAAATTCCAGTTCTGTTTCTAGTACTCCTAGTGGTTCTTTGGCTCAAACAGGTAATTTTAGTATTCCTATGTCCCTTAACTACACCTCAAACTTGAATGCACTATGGATTGTCGATTTAGGTGCATCTGACCATATGACCAGTCTCTCTCCTTTTTTTAAAACTTATTCACCTTACTTCAAAAATGAGAAAATTAGAGTTGCTGATGGTAGTTTTTCATCTATTGTTGAAAAAGATATAATTAAATTGTCCAAAAATATTGAACTAAGAAATGTCCTACATGTACCAAAGCTTTCTTGTAATCTTCTCTCTATTAGTAAAATCTGCAAGGATTCCAATTGTGCTGTGATATTCTTTGATACTCATGGTATTTTTAAGGACCGGACCTCGGGGAAGATGATTGGTAGTGCTAAAACGATGGATGGGCTTGATGAGCGGATATTTTATACGCTTTTTGGGGTTAATTTCATATAGTTTTGGGTATGTTCTAGTTAGTTTTTAGTCTATTTTCATTATTTTTTAGGAAAAATTCATATTTCTGGACTTTACTATGAGTTGTGTGTTTTTCTATAATTTCAGGTATTTTTCTGGCTGAAATTGAAGGAGCTGAGCAAAAATCTGATTCATGCTGAAAAAGGACTGCTGATGCTGTTGGATTCTGACCTCCCTACACTCAAAGTGGATTTTCTGGAGCTACAGAACTCGAAATGGCATGCTTCTAATTGCGTTGGAAAGTAGACATCCAAGGCTTTCTAGCAATATATAATAGTTCATACTTTGTACAAGGATAGATGATGTAAACTGGCGTTCAATGCCAGTTCTCTGCCCAATTCTGGCGTCCAGCGCCAGAAAAGGATCAAAAGCTAGAGTTGAACGCCCAAACTGGCACAAAAACTGGCGTTCAACTCCACAAATGGCCTCTGCACGTGAATTGCTTAAATCTCAGCCCCATCACACACCAAGTGGGCCCCAGAAGTGGATCTCTGCATCATCCATCATAGTTTACTCATTTTTTGTAAACCTAGGCTACTAGTTTAGTATTTAAACAACTTTTAGAGACTTACTTTGGATCTCATGACATTTTAGATTTGAACTTTGTACTCTTTGACGGCATGAGTCTCTAAACTCCATTGTTGGGGGTGAGGAGCTCTGCTGTGTCTCGATGAACTAATGCAAGTATTTCTGTTTTCCATTCAAACACGCTTGTTCCTATCTAAGATGTTCATTCACGCTTAACTGTGATGAAGGTGATGATCCGTGACATTCATCACCTTCCTCAAACCATGAACGTGTGCCTGACAACCACCTCCGTTCTATATCCGATTGAATGAGTGTCTCTTAGATTCCTTAATCAGAATCTCCGTGGTATAAGCTAGAACTGATGGCGGCATTCATGAGAATCCGGAAAGTCTAAACCTTGTCTGTGGTATTCCGAGTAGGATTCAATGATCGAATGACTGTGACGAGCTTCAAACTCGCAAGTGTTGGGCATTAGTGACAGACGCAAAAGGATGAAGAATCCTATTCCAGTATGATCGAGAACCGACAGATGATTAGCCGTGCTGTGACAGAGCATGTGAGCATATTCTTCACTGAGAGGATGGGATGTAGCCATTAACGACGGTGACCCCCTACATACAGCTTGCCATAGGAGGACGTGCGTGCGTGAATTAGAAGACAGAGGAAAGCAGAGATTCAGAAGACAAAGCATCTCCAAAACTCCAACATATTCTCCATTACTGCATAACAAGTAACCTTTAATTTATGCTCTCTTGGTTATTCGCAATTCAACTGATAAACATATTTGACTTCCTGACTAAGATTTACAAGATAACCATAGATTGCTTCAAACCAACAATCTCCGTGGGATTCGACCCTTACTCACGTAAGGTATTACTTGGACGACCCAGTGCACTTGCTGGTTAGTGGTACGAGTTGGGAAAAGTGTGATTCACAATTCGTGCACCAAGTTTTTGGCGCCGTTGCCGGAGATTGTTCGAGTTTGGACAACTAACGGTTTATTTTGTTGCTTAGATTAGGAAAAATTTCTCTTTTTTTTTTGTTTAGAGTCTCTTTTTATTGTTGTGTTAGAATCTTAGAATCCTTATTTCCTTTTTTTTAAATCTTTTTCAAAAGAAATAAATAATTTTTCTATTAAATCCTGTGCCAAACTTTAAGTTTGGTGTTTTCTTTTTGATTTTTCTGTGTTTTTCGAAAATTTATTTTGGTTTTCTAAAAATTTTAAGTTTGGTGTTCTTCCAGAGTGTTCTTAAGTTTTCCTTGTGTCTTGATCTTAAAATTTTCAAGTTTGGTGTTCCTTGGTGTTTTTCTCCCCCAAAATTTTCGAAAATAAGGAACCTCATATCTAAAAATTTTAAATCCTGTGTTATCTTATTGTTTTTCTCTCTCCTTTAAAAAATTCAGATTTTTATTTCAAAATTTAAAACCTTTTTCAAAAATCATCATATCTTTTTCAAAATCTCCTAACCACTCTCTTTCTCCTCACTTTTTCGAAAATCTTTTACTCATTTTTATTTATTTTATTTTGATTTATTTTATTTTTGAAATAAATTAATAAATAAATAAATAAAAATAATTTTTCTATTTTACATCATCTCCCTTTCTCCATCATGGACCTAAGCGGAAATGAACAGTCCAGGAGGACTCTGGGGTCATATTCTAACCCCTCTACTGCTTCATATGGGAGTAGTATCTGCATACCCTCCATTGGAGTCAGTAGCTTTGAGTTGAATCCTTAGCTCATTATCATGGTGCAGCAAAGTTGCCAGTATTCCGGTCTTCCACAGGAAGAACCTACAGAGTTTCTAGCACAGTTTTTACAAATTGCTGACACAGTACATGATAAAGAAATAGATCAGGATGTCTACAGGCTATTACTGTTTCCATTTGCTGTAAAAGATCAAGCTAAGAGGTGGTTGAATAACCTACCTAAGGCCAGCATAAGGACATGGAAACAGCTGACAGAAAAATTCCTGAATCAATATTTCCCTCCAAAAAGGATGACACAGCTAAGGCTGGACATCCAAGGCTTCAATCAAGGAGATAATGAATCTCTTTATGATGCCTGGGAGAGATACAGAGAGATGCTACGAAAATGCCCCTCTGAAATGTTCTCAGAGTGGGTTCAGTTAGACATCTTCTACTATGGGCTTGCAGAAGGAGCTCAGATGTCTCTAGATTACTCAGCTGGTGGATCTATCCACATGAGAAAGACAATTGAAGAGGCTCAAGAGCTCATTGATACAGTTGCCAGGAATCAGCATCTGTATCTAAGCAGTGACCCTTCCATGAAAGAAGAGGTTAAAACAGCAACTGCTGAACTCAGTCCTGTAGAACAAGCTGCTGAATTCAATCAGCAATTGGACTTCCTAACAAGGCAGTTAGCCGAATTCAAGGATAGACTACAAGAGACAAGGATGGCTAATATACATATGGAAGAACAGTTTAAGCAAACAAAGCAGCAGCTGTCAAGGCAAATAACAGAAGAATGCCAAGCAGTTCAATTAAGAAGTGGGAAGACATTAAATATCTCACCTCAAGGCAGCAAAAAGTCAAGAAATGAGCAACCCACCAAAGATTCACCTGAGGACAGTAAGAGCCCAGGGAAAAATAATTCTGGCGCTAAAACGCCAGAAAATTGGTGGAAGGCTGGCGCTGAACGCCCAGACCATGCCCACAACTGGCGTTCAATGCCAGAAACAAGGCAGGATTGGCGTTCAACGCCAGAAATGGGGAAGAATCTGGCGTTGAACACCCAAAATGGGCAGGATCCGGCGCTGAACGCCCAAAATAGGCACATTTCTGGCGTTCAGACGCCAGGAACAGACAGGGAGCTGGCGTCTAACGTCACTCCAGCTTCTGACTCTGGCACTCAATTGCCAGTGAGGGATCAGACACACACAAATGCTGATAACAACCCCTCTAAAAAGGCTTCTTCAACCACTTCTGTAGGCAATAAACCTGCAGCAACTAAGGTTGAAGAATATAAAGCCAAGATACCTTATCCTCAAAAACTTCGGAAAGAGGAGCAGGATAAGCAATTTGCTCGCTTTGCAGATTATCTCAGGACTCTTGAAATAAAGATTCCATTTGCAGAGGCACTTGAGCAAATACCTTCTTATGCCAAGTTCATGAAAGAGATCTTGAGTCATAAGAAGGATTGGAGAGAAACAGAAAGAGTTCTCCTCACTGAAGAATGCAGTGCAGTCATTCTAAAAAGCTTTCCTGAAAAGCTTAAAGACCCCGGGAGCTTTCTGATACCATGCATATTGGAAGATAATTGTACCAAGACAGCTTTATGCGATCTTGGGGCAAGCATCAACCTAATACCTGCATCCACTATCAGAAAAGCTTGGTTTAACTGAAGAAGTTAAACCAACCCGGATATGTCTTCAACTTGCTGATGGCTCCACTAAATACCCATCAGGCGTGATTGAAGACATGATTTTCAGGGTTGGGCCATTCGCCTTTCCCACTGACTTTGTTGTGCTGGAAATGGAGGAGCACAAGAGTGCTACTCTCATTCTAGGAAGACCCTTCCTAGCAACTGGACGATCCCTTATTGACGTCCAACAGGGGGAAATAACCCTGAGAGTCAATGATGATGAGTTCAAGTTGAACGCTGTCAAAGCCATGCAGCATCCAGACACATCAACAGACTGCATGAAAGTTGATCTTATTGACTCCTTGGTAGAAGAGATCAACATGGCTGAGAGTCTCGAATCAGAGTTGGAAGACATCTTTAAAGATGTTCAGCCTGATTTGGAGGATTCAGAGGACATGAAAGAGCCTCTGAAATTTCTTCTGAAAGAGGAAAAACCTCCTAAACCCGAGCTCAAGCCATTACCACCATCCTTGAAATATGCATTTCTAGGAGAAGGTGATACTTTTCCAGTGATCATAAGCTCTGCTTTAAATTCACAGGAAGAGGAAGCACTTATTCAAGTGCTAAGGACACACAAGACAGCTCTTGGGTGGTCCATAGGTGACCTTAAGGGCATAAGCCCAACTAGATGCATGCACAAAATCCTATTGGAGGATAATGCCAAGCCAGTGGTTCAACCACAGAGGCGGCTAAATCCAGCCATGAAGGAAGTGGTGCAGAAAGAGGTCACCAAATTACTAGAGGCTGGGATTATTTATCCTATTTCTGATAGCCCCTGGGTGAGCCCTGTCCAAGTCGTCCCAAAAAAGGGAGGCATGACAGTGATTCATAATGAAAAGAATGAACTGGTTCTTACAAGAACAGTTACAGGATGGCGCATGTGTATTGACTACAGAAGACTCAATACAGCCACCAGAAAGGATCATTTTCCTTTACCATTCATAGACCAGATGCTAGAAAGACTGGCAGGTCATGAGTATTACTGCTTTTTGGACGGCTACTCAGGCTATAACCAGATTGCAGTAGATCCCTAGGATCAAGAGAAAACAGCATTCACATGTCCATCTAGAGTGTTTGCTTATAGAAGGATGCCATTTGGGCTGTGTAATGCGCCTGCAACCTTCCAGAGATGCATGCTCTCTATTTTCTCTGATATGGTGGAAAAATTTCTGGAAGTCTTCATGGATGACTTCTCAATATATGGAGACTCATTCAGCTCCTGTCTTGATCACCTGAAACTTGTTCTGAAAAGATGCCAAGAGACTAACCTAGTTTTAAACTGGGAAAAATGTCACTTCATGGTGACTGAAGGGATTGTCCTTGGGCATAAAATCTCAAACAAGGGAATAGAGGTGGATCAAGCAAAAATAGAGGTAATTAAAAAATTACCACCACCTGCCAATGTTAAGGCAATTAGAAGCTTTCTGGGGCATGCAGGATTCTATAGAAGGTTTATAAAGGATTTTTCAAAAATCGCAAAACCTCTAAGCAATCTGCTAGCTGCTGACACGCCATTTGTGTTTGACACAGAGTGCCTGCAGGCGTTTGAAACGCTGAAAGCTAAGCTGGTCACAGCACCAGTCATTTCTGCACCAGACTGGACGTTACCATTTGAGCTAATGTGTGATGCCAGTGATCACGCCATTGGTGCAGTATTGGGACAGAGGCATGACAAGCTTCTGCATGTCATTTATTATGCTAGTCGCGTTTTAAATGATGCTCAGAAAAATTACACAACCACAGAAAAAGAATTACTTGCAGTGGTTTACGCCATTGACAAGTTCAGATCATACTTAGTAGGATCAAAAGTGATTGTGTATACTGATCATGCTGCTCTTAAATATCTACTCACAAAGCAGGATTCAAAACCCAGGCTCATCAGATGGGTGTTGCTTCTGCAAGAGTTTGATATAGAAATAAGAGACAGAAAAGGGACAGAGAACCAAGTGGCTGATCATCTGTCCCGGATAGAGCTAGTAGAAGGGACGCCCCTCCCCTCTCTTGAGATCTCTGAGACTTTTCCGGATGAGCATTTATTTGCCATTCAGGAAACACCATGGTTTGCCGATATTGCAAACTATAAAGCTGCAAGGTTCATACCCAAGGAGTACAACAGGATACAAAAGAAGAAATTAATTACTGATGCAAAGTACTACTTGTGGGATGAA
The DNA here is from genome assembly GCF_003086295.3 of Arachis hypogaea. Lineage (NCBI taxonomy): Eukaryota > Viridiplantae > Streptophyta > Magnoliopsida > Fabales > Fabaceae > Arachis > Arachis hypogaea. The sequence goes on along the minus strand of NC_092048.1, from coordinate 92,567,645 downwards.
CCCTATCTCTTTAAGAGATGTGCAGACGGAATAATCCGTAGGTGTGTACTTAGAGAAGAAGCACAGAGGATCCTATGGCATTGCCATGGATCACAATATGGAGGCCATTTCGGAGGTGAGCGAACAGCCACCAAGGTCCTCCAATGTGGTTTCTATTGGCCCACACTCTATAAAGATTCCCGAGAGTTTGTACGTAACTGTGACAGTTGCCAAAGAGCTGGCAATCTGCCTCATGGTTACGCCATGCCTCAACAAGGAATCTTGGAGATTGAGTTGTTTGACGTATGGGGAATTGACTTCATGGGACCTTTCCCACCATCATACTCAAACACTTATATTCTGGTGGCAGTTGATTATGTATCAAAATGGGTTGAGGCCATTGCCACACCCACCAATGATACTAAGACAGTGTTGAAGTTCCTCCAGAAATATATCTTTAGCAGATTTGGTGTCCCTAGAGTACTAATCAGTGATGGGGGCACTCACTTCTGCAATAAACAGCTTTACTCTGCCATGGTTCGGTATGGAATTCGCCACAAGGTGGCTACTCCATATCATCCACAAACTAATGGGCAAGCTGGAGTCTCTAACAGAGAATTAAAGAGAATCCTAGAACGGACAGTAAATACCCGTCGAAAGGATTGGGCACGGAGCTTGGATGATGCTCTGTGGGCTTACAGAACAGCATTCAAGACCCCTATAGGGACCTCTCCATACCAACTGGTGTATGGTAAGGCATGTCACCTGCCCGTGGAACTGGAACATAAGGCCTACTGGGCAACCAGATTCCTAAACTTTGATGCCAAATTAGCAGGAGAAAAAAGATTGCTCCAGCTAAATGAGCTAGAGGAGTTCAGATTCACAGCTTTCGAAAATGCCAAGCTTTATAAAGAGAAATAAAAAAGTGGCATGACAGAAAGCTGTCATCTAGAATCTTTGAACCAGGACAGAAGGTTCTATTGTTCAACTCTAGACTCAGGCTATTCCCCGGGAAATTGAAATCCCGGTGGAGGGGACCATACGTGATTACAAGCGTATCACCCTATGGTTATGTAGAGCTTCAAGATATTGACTCTGACAAGAAGTTCATTGTTAATGGACAGAGAATCAAGCACTATCTTGAAGACAATGTTGAGCAAGAGTGCTCAAGGTTGAAGCTAGATTAAAAGCTCAGCAAGGTCCAGCTAAGGACATTAAAGAAGCACTTGTTGGGAGGCAACCCAATTTTTATTTATTTTCATGGTTTTTCATGTTTTATTAGGTTCATGATCATGTGGAGTCACAAAATAAATATTAAAAATTGAAAACGGAAGCAAAAACAGCAGAAGAAAAATCACACCCTGGAGGAAGCACCTGTCTGGCGTTCAACGCCAGAACAGAGCATGGTTCTGGCGCTGAACGCCCAAAATGGGCAACATCCTGGCGCTGAATGCCCAGAACAAGCATGGTTCTGGCGTTCAACGCCAGAAATGGCTAGTAAATGGGCATTGAACGCCCAAAATGGGCACCAACCTGGCGCTGAACGCCCAGAGTTGTGTGCAAGGGCATTTTGCATGCCTAAATTGGTGCAGGGATGTAAATGCCTTGACACCTCAAGATCTGTGGACCTCACAGGATCATTTCAAGATCTGTGGACCCCACAGGATCCCCACCTTCCCTCCTCATAATCCTAGTTTTTTTTCCACATCTTCTTCTTTTGCTCGAGGGCGAGCAACATTCTAAGTTTGGTGTGGTAAAACAATTATGTGAAGGATCTATAGTTCAGTGGTAGAACATGTGGCTGCAAATCAAGAGATCCCTGAGATACCTCAGGGGATGCACTTCCCTCCACATAATTATTGGAAGCAACTGAGGATAGAAATACCAAAAATCACTAGGAATCAAGCCACAAAGGCAAGGAAGAGACATAAAAGAGCTCAAGAACATCATTGGTTCCTCAAGAAGGAAATGCCATCATCACTAAGGTGGACTCGTTCCTTGTTCTTACTTTCTCTGTTTTTCGTTTTCTCTATGATAAGTGCTTATCTATGTTTGTGTCTTCATTACATGATCATTAGTAGTAATTAGTGTCTATTTTGATTTTATCCCCAATTAAGTTATAGTCTATTTTTCTTATCATCAGCAAACATGAATAAAATAGTAGATCTTTTGAATAAGAGGCAATAAAATTTCGAGTTTTTAATAAGAAAAATTCTAATTAGTAACATGTGGTGGCAATGCTTTCTGTCTTCTGAATGAATGCTTGAACAGTGCATATGTCTTTTGAATTTGTTGTTTAAGACTGTTAAATATGTTGGCTCTTGAAAGAATGATGAACATGAGACATGTTATTGATAATCTGAAAAAATCATAAAAATGATTCTTGAAGCAAGAAAAAGCAGCAAAGAACAAAGCTTGCAGAAAAAAATTTATATAAAATAGGCGAAAAAAATAGAAAGAAAAAGAAAAAGCAAGCAGAAAAAGCCAAAAGCTCTTAAAACCAAGAGGCAAGAGCAAAAAGTCAATAACCCTTAAAACCAAAAGGCAAGGGCAAATAAAAAGGATCCCAAGGCTTTGAGCATCAGTGGATAGGAGGGCCTAAAGGAATAAAATCCTGGTCTAAGCGGCTAAACCAAGCTGTCCCTAACCATGTGCTTGTGGCGTGAAGGTGTCAAGTGAAAACTTGAGACTGAGCGGTTAAAGTCAAGGTCCAAAGCAAAAAGAAGAGTGTGCTTAATAACTCTGGACACCTCTAATTGGGGACTTTAGCAAAGCTGAGTCACAATCTAAAAGGTTCACCCAATTATGTGTCTGTGGCATTTATGTATCCGGTGGTAATACTGGAAAACAAAGTGCTTAGGGCCACGGCCAAGACTCATAAAAAATATGTGTTCAAGAATCATCACACTGGAATAGGAGAATTAATAACACTATCTGAATTCTAAGTTCCTATAGATGCCAATCACTCTGAGCTTCAATGGATAAAGTGAGATGCCAAAACTGTTCAGAAGCAAAAAGCTACTAGTCCCGCTCATCTAATTAGAATCTGAACTTCACTCAAAAACTCTGAGATATTATTGCTTCTCAACCTATTAGTCTTCTATTTTATTTGTCTAGTTGCTTGAGGACAAGCAACAGTTTAAGTTTGGTGTTGTGATGAGCGGATATTTTATACGCTTTTTGGGGTTAATTTCATATAGTTTTGGGTATGTTCTAGTTAGTTTTTAGTCTATTTTCATTAGTTTTTAGGAAAAATTCATATTTCTAGACTTTACTATGAGTAGTGTGTTTTTCTGTAATTTCAGGTATTTTTCTGGCTGAAATTGAAGGAGCTGAGCAAAAATCTGATTCAGGCTGAAAAAGGACTACTGATGCTGTTGGATTCTGACCTCCCTGCACTTAAATTGGATTTTCTGGAGCTACAGTACTCGAAATGGCATGCTTCCAATTGCGTTGGAAAGTAGACATCCAGGGCTTTCCAGAAATATATAATAGTCTATACTTTGCACAAGGATAGACGATGTAAACTGGCGTTCAACGCCAGTTCTCTGCCCAATTCTGGCGTCCAGCGCCAGAAAAGGATCAAAAGCTGGAGTTGAACGCCCAAATTGGCACAAAAACTGGCGTTCAACTCCACAAATGGCCTCTGCACGTGAATTGCTTAAATCTCAGTCCCAGCACACACCAAGTGGGCCCCAGAAGTGGATCTCTGCATCATCTATCATAGTTTACTCATTTTTTGTAAACCCAGGCTACTAGTTTAGTATTTAAACAACTTTTAGAGACTTACTTTGGATCTCATGACATTTTAGATCTGAAATTTGTACTCTTTGACGGCATGAGTCTCTAAACTCCATTGTTGGGGGTGAGGAGCTCTGCTGTGTCTCGATGAACTAATGCAAGTATTTCTGTTTTCCATTCAAACACGCTTGTTCCTATCTAAGATGTTCATTCACGCTTAACTGTGATGAAGGTGATGATCCGTGACATTCATCACCTTCCTCAAACCATGAACGTGTGCCTGACAACCACCTCTGTTCTATATCCGACTGAATGAGTGTCTCTTAGATTCCTTAATCAGAATCTCCGTGGTATAAGCTAGAACTGATGGCGGCATTCATGAGAATCCGGAAAGTCTAAACCTTGTCTGTGGTATTCCGAGTAGGATTTAATGATCGAATGACTGTGACGAGCTTCAAACTCGCAAGTGCTGGGCGTTAGTGACAGACGCAAAAGGATGAAGAATCCTATTCCAGTATGATCGAGAACCGACAGATGATTAGCCGTGCTGTGACAGAGCATGTGAGCATATTCTTCACTGAGAGGATGGGATGTAGCCATTGACGACGGTGACCCCCTACATACAGCTTGCCATAGGAGGACGTGCGTGCGTGAATTAGAAGACAGAGGAAAGCAGAGATTCAGAAGACAAAGCATCTCCAAAACTCCAACATATTCTCCATTACTGCATAACAAGTAACCTTTAATTTATGCTCTCTTGGTTATTCGCAATTCAACTGATAAACATATTTGACTTCCTGACTAAGATTTACAAGATAACCATAGATTGCTTCAAACCAACAATCTCCGTGGGATTCGACCCTTACTCATGTAAGGTATTACTTGGACGACCCAGTGCACTTGCTGGTTAGTGGTACGAGTTGGGAAAAGTGTGATTCACAATTCGTGCACCAGGGCTCTATCATTTTGAGGATATTTTGGAGGATAAAGTAGATCAAGGATTTAGTGGTATAAGTTCTATGCATATAAAGGACCAAATAATACTTTGGCACAATAGACTAGGACACCCTAGTTTTTCATATCTCAAACATTTGTTTCCAAGTTTGTTTAAGAATATTGATTCTTTTTACTTAAATGTGAAAGTTGTATTCGTTCAAAGAGTCATAGAGTTTCTTATTACTCTCAACCTTATCATGCATCTAAACCTTTCCACTTGATTCATAGTGATGTATGAGGTTGATGTAGGATAAATGCCAGTCTAGAAATTTTCACAAAAATAATTTCGTTGCAAGTATAGTTCCAAACCGACAAATTATCCTCAATCAAAGTTTAATTTATTTGTCACTTAAGTCAAACCCAATAAAAACCAAGAGTATTTAAACCTCGGGTCGTCTTTCAAGGAATTACAGAGAAGTGTGCATATTATTGGTTATGGGGTATATATTGGGGTTTTTGGGTTTGATAGATAAGAAAATAAAACCAACAATTAAAGAAATATAAATGTTAAAAGGATACTCATGGTAAGGATCAAAAGTCAAGGTTTCCTATCTTGGACCATTGACCATAACATGGTGATTACAAAGGATTAATTCCACTTAGTTATCCTCTAACAATTGAAGGAAAGTCAAGTGGATATAATTGGTCCTAGAACCAACTAACAACCCTAAATCACCAATGGAATTGGGCATCAATAATCTCAAGGGATCTAAGTCCTCAATCACAAGGCAAGAGTACCAAAATCTATTCTAAAATTCAACCAAGTATTATATCAAACACTTGGAAGGCATAAAAGGAAAGCATGGTAAATTAGTAAGAAATGTAAATTCTACAACTACCCAATGTAAGAAAAGTAAGAATAACAATTCAATTAAACAATAAGAAACATAAAATATCAATTGCATTAAAGGAAATTGAAAACTACAAGAGTCATAAAAATAAATGCAATAAAGTGAAGGAAATAACAAGTAAAATTAAAGAACAAAGGTGCAAGAACAATAAATTGCAAGGAAATGTAAATAAAAACAAGAATTAAATCTAAATCTTAGGGAAATCTACCCTAATTCTAGAGAGAAGAGAGAGCTTCTCTCTCTAGAATATAACCTAAAGCATGTTACTATTCTACTCCTAATTGCTCTCCCTTTGTTTCCTCTTGAATTTGGCCTCAAATAGCTTCAGAAATGAGTTGGATTGGGCTTCTGCAGCCCCAAAAATCTCCCCCAACGTGTTGTCTTTAATGAGGTCACGTGCTTCTTGTCACGCATACGCGTCACTTGATGAATTCTGGTCATGCGAACGCGTGGGTCACGCGTACGCCTCGCATGGCAGATTTCCAAAACTTCATTTCTTCATAAATTCTCCACTTTTAGATGCTTTTTCTTCATTCCTTCAATCCAATCTTTGCCTTCTAAACCTGAAATCACTAAACAAACATATCAAGATATCGAATGGAATTAAAGTGAATTAAATTTATCTATTTTAGGGCCTAAAAAGTATGTTTTTACTCTTAAGCATAATTTAGGGAGAATTTATAAAACTATGCTATTTTATTGAATAAATGTGAGAAAAGTTGATAAAATCTACCAAATTCAATACAAGATAAACCATAAAATTGTAGTTTATCAATTTCCCCACACTTAAACAATAGCATGTCCTCATGCTAAACTCAAGAAAGACAAGAAAGGGGTATTACTTATTCAATGCAAAATGTCTTAATGCAACTATCTATATGCAATCTATCTAAAGGCATGTAACTACTTAGTCAAAATAAATCAATTTCCATATATATATATATATATATATATATATATATATATATATATATATATATATATATATATATATATATATATATATATAAAACAAGGGCTAAAGCAATTACAATCAAATCAAATCCACAATTGATTAGAGTTATTGAAAAGAATTTACAACTTGCAAGATAAGAAATAATAACCGGTGGAAACATAGAATTGAGCAATCGAACCCTCACTGGATGTGTATCCGCTTTAGTCGCTCAAGTGTATAGGGTTGATTCACTCAATTCTCCTTTAATAATGCTTTCTAAGATTTGTTTTTTATCTAACAATAAAAAATTATTCAATGCATGCATACATTTATCATGAGGACTTATCCATAGGTTGTAATGAGGTTAGGGTCAAGGTAAGGATATATATATGGCCAAGAGAGCTTGAAATTTGAATTTTTGATTAACTTAAGCTCTCACCTAACACATATAACAACCTATAAAATTCAAATGCAAACCTAACTACCCATTCTTCACTTTTTCACACACTCATGCATTCGCTTCAATTCACACTCCATATGCATTGATATTATTACTTTACTTTGGGGCATTTTGTCCCCTTTTTTGTTGCTTTCTTTTTCTATTTTTTTATTTTTATTTTTCTTTTCTTTTTCTCATTTTTATTTCATTTTTTTCAAACTAAAATATATACAAGAGTGTCAATACATATGGTTTAAACATTTAATGCATGAGTATGTACCCAATTCCCAAGATCTTCAATGAAAACTCAAAATACACTTTTATCTCATCCAATGTTCTCAAATTTCCCCACACTTGAATGATACACACTTTCACTAGTCTAAAACAATCAAAAATACAAATGAAGGACATTTATTGTTTTTCACTTAGGGGTAGTGATATGCTAAATTAAAGAACAAAAGAGGATTAACATAGGCTCAAAGTTGGCTAACAATGGTAGATAAAAGGTAAGGCTATTTGGGTAAGTGAGCTAAATGAAGTGATGGCCTCAATCATATAAATGCATTCATACACAAAATAATGGACATAAAGAATCAAACAAATCAAATATTACAATCATAGAAAGAGAATAATACACACAAGAATAAAAATAATGGTTATATGATGCAACCACACATTTAGACTCAAAACTCACAAGGTTGTGTATTCTTAGCTCAAAAACATGTTCCACAATATATAGTTCAATCAAGTTCAATGAAAAATTTTTACTCAAATCAATTCGAATGTCCTATAGATAAATTTCTTGAAAAATTTCAGTATTTTGACTAAGCTTATTATATATATATATATGCAAACTAAGAAAATGCAACTAAGAGTTCTAAAAGACCTAATAATAAAAGAAACTAAAATGTGTAAGTGTTGGGATTAGAAATTTGTTACCCAAAAATCGGCCGATCGGTTGGACGACCTCCCCACACTTAAAAGTTTGCACCATCCTCGGTACATTCAAAGATGAGCAAGGGGGTACGGTGACTACACGGATTGCCACCTTCAACTGGTGGATCAACCGTCTGCTGCGTGTTCTTTCTTCTGCTTCCGTTTTTGCCTATGGAAAATCATCTTGTAAGATAGAAAACAGGATAGTAAGACGAGTAAATAAAAAAAGCAAAGAAGCATAGATTGTTGGAATGAGGTAAGAATCACTAAATGAAGTGAGTGAATTAGCTTATGACATTAAGGAAAATAATGTGTGAGTTCTAAGTTGCATGCGGTTTAGAACACACACTAGCATAGAAAGCTATGTTACAATTATACAAAGGAAGCTTGCACTTCACTCATTCTAGTGTGCTTGAGATACTTTAAAAAAACTTTTAGGTTAAGGTAAATAAACAAGTAGAAAAGAAGCATAAAAGCATTCAAGCAATAATGAAATAATTGTGAATTGGATAACGAATGGACATTGATTGATGCACACGAAAATTTAATGAACCAAGTGAAATATAAAATTCACACATCAATCAATGAAACACTTTAAGGTTTAGGTCGCATCACCTAAGTGACATAGAAAGTGGAAGACATGGATGCTATGCAATTTAGGGAAATAGAGAAATAGAGGTGAAAATCCATCACATAGCAAGCATAGTCCATAAAGCTTGAAAAGCTCAAAAATACGTCACTAGGTAAGCTTACGATCCAATTTCACAATTCTAAAATCTCAATGCATGAACTAGGTGATGTAAATACAGATTAATCATAAACAAGTATCACCTAACAAAAAATGCGTCGACTACATACAATTGCCTAACAATAGATAGTAAATTCAAACTACATGGTGGCTAGCTACGACATGCAATTTAGAAATACAACAATATTCATAAAGGCAATGTCACAAGTACTTGGTATACACAAATATCCAGCAATCAAAATTCAATACCAAGTAACAAAGTATAACCTCAATAAATAATCTAACAATGAATCATTTCAGCATCAAGAAACAGGCAAACAGTAGATCAAATCAATAATCCAACACTTATCTACTAAAACAGAAAATGAAACTAACTAACTAACTAACTAACTAATTAGAGTAAAGACCCAATCCGGTCCTTGTCCATTTTCACGAAGGACAAAGCGATCCTTGTCCAAAAAAAAAGGGACACTTCGACCCTCAACCTTTTTATTTTGGGACAATACGGTTTCTCTGTTAAAAAATTCATTAAATAATAATAAAAATTAGTTTTGTGGGGGGTTTTATTTGTATTTTGTGGGGGTTTTAAACCCCACAAAAATCTTTTCAATAATATAACCAATTACTACCACTACTACCATTATCTTTTTCATCCTCATTATTATCACTCCTACCTCTATTATTTTTATTGTGTAACCATACTTTATCATCATTATTATCTCCTCTACCGTCATCATCAGCAATACCAATATTATCAATATTAAAGTTCTCTTCTTTTATTTCTTATTCGATGTTATTTTTTTTCCTTTAAAAGGTATTGTACTATAATTACATTTTTTTTGGCATCATTTTTATCAATGATTTTTCTTCACTTAACCACCATTGATGAAGAAATTTTTTAAAAACAAAGTTATTAATAGTTTGTGGAGGTTTGAAACCCCCACAAAATACAAATAAAATCCCCCACAAAACTAATTTTTATTATTATTTAATGAATTTTTTAACAAAGGGACCGTATTATCCCAAAATAAAAAGGTTGAGGGTCAAAGTGTCCCTTTTTTTTGGATAGGGATCGCTTTGTCCTTCGTGAAAATGGACAAGGACCGGATTGAGTGTTTACTCAACTAATTAAGTCACAAACTAACAAACTAATGGAGATAGTGGTAGATGGTAATGGATGATGGTTGAAAGATAGAGAGAAAAGAAGAGAAGAGAGACGAAGAAAGGAAATGAAAAGAAGAGAAGAAAAGAAGTGTGTGTGAAAAGGGATGCCTACGCGTAAGCGTGGGTCACGCGTGAGCGTGGGTTAGGAGAACGGAAAGCGACGCGTGCACATCTGGCACGCATAGGCGTGATAAGGGGAAAATAGAGGGTGACGCCTACGCGTGGGAAGAAATTGTGCTAGACGCACGGTTTCCGCACCCTATGCGCGCAACTCACTGTCTGGACCTCGCGATGGCACAGTGCTCGCGCGATCCTGGCACGTTAAAAATCTTGGGGACACGCGTACGCGTGGGTCACATGTACGCGTGAAAGGGTGCTCTGTTTTTCAAAATTTTCCAATTCTAGCACTAAACCAAGCATTCCAAACATCTAAATAGTCATCTAAGCACCACCAAACCTTATTTAACATATTAGCCTAGCAAATAAACTCAACAAACCAAACTAAACATGAAATTAAACTTATTTACCAATATATACAAAAGAAAAAAATGGAAAGAGTTTACCATGGTGGGGTGTCTCCCACCTAGCACTTTTAGTTAAAGTCCTTAAGTTGGACATTCAGGAAGCTCCTTGTCATGGTGGCTTGTGCTTGTACTCTACCTTGAACTCCCACCAATGCTTGGACTTCAAGTATGCTCCAACACTCCAAATCAATTACATCAAGCCTTGATGGAGTTCCACACAAGCTAAGGGCTCCCAAAATTGATCCTCCATTATGCCAGGATCCCAAATCTTATTCTTACACCCGTCTTCAAGTTGATCATCATAATTCCATCCAGGTGGCAAGCAATCCAAATTCTCACTTAAGCACCCAAACAACTTCCTAGATCCTTCTAACTTAGCTCTACACCATCTTTTGCAATTAAACTTTGAACATGCAACCATAGTGAACCTTGAATTGTGTTTCCAATCACTTACCATCTCCCTTTTACTCTTAAAGCCACAAATATTTCTAAGTTGACCATCTGTCTCAAGCAAACCATATTCAAGCGGAAAAGTAGAGCTAAGGGATATAAATTTTACCCACTTGAATGTTTTGTTGGATGGTAAGTTAGGGAGAGGTGTTTCCAATGACCTTGTAAACTCCACTCCCTTTGACTCCTCTTTGATGACCTTTGCCAAGGGTCTTGGAGGTTGTGCACCTTCTTCTTTAACCTCTTTTTCAGGTCCAATGGGAGAGGATTCAATTGTAGATAAAAACTCATCAATTATTGAACCCATCTCTTGATCAACCTCTTCAAAGTCTTCAACCATGATATGCTTTGGAGGTTGTACACCCTCCTCAACATCAAATTCAAACTTCTTGGAAGGAGGCTCTATGACTTGAGATTCCCATGGACTTTCAACATCTCCTAAGTCTTCAACCACTTCTTTCTCTTCGACAATTACGGCTTCCTCCAATTGTTCCAATACAAAGTCCTATTCCTCATTTTCCACCGGAGTTTCTAATCTCTCCTTCATGCTACGCTCTTCATTTGATTCTTCACATGTGACCATGAAAGTACTTTGAGTGTCCAAGAATTGGGAGGCTAAATTATTTACTACCCCGGTCAAGTTAGTCATGAGTTCTAGTATCCTCCTTTGAGCTTCACATTGCTCTTGAGGCAATGAAGTGAGAAAATCATTCCTTGGGGTTTGGGGTGGATAGGAGGGTTCATTATATGGAAAAATAGTTCACAATAGGAAGGTGGTTCATCTTGGTAAGCATATGGTGATAGTGTATATTGAGGTGGTAGTTCTTGATAGTATTGATGTTGGAATTGTGGTGGCTCTAAGTATGGTTTATATGGTCGTTGGTATGATGGATATGGAATAGGGTCATATAGAGGTGTTTGGTGGTAGGGGGCTTATGAGTATGGTGGTTCAAAACTATGTTAAGGAGGGGGGGTTCATAGGCATATGGTGGTTGTTGTTGATAATCACAAAGAGATTCACCATAACCGTTGCCATGGTATGCATCATGGAATGGCTCTTGCTCATAGTACATTGGAGGAGATTGTTGCCATGAAGGTTGATCAAATGCTTGAGGCTCCTCCCACCTTTGATTGTTCCATCCTTGATGCACTTCCTCATTGTAGTTCTCATTTCCTACAACATAGTTGTAACCATACTCATAGCCAAAAGGGTGAGAATTCATGGTAAAAAGAGAAAATAAAATCAAAGACTAATAACAAATAAAGTCAAGTGGACATAATTGGTCCTAGAACCAACTAACAACCCTAAATCACCAATAGAACTGGATTCAATAATCTCAAGGAACCTAAGTCCTCAATCACAAGCCAAGAGTACCAAAATCTATTCTAAAACCCAACCAAGCATTTTATTAAACACTTAGAATGCATAAAAAGAAAGCATGGTAAATTGGCAATAAATATAAATTCTATAACTATCCAATGCAAGAAAAGTAAGAATAACAATTCAATTAAATAATAAGAAACATAAAACATCAATTGCATTAAAGGAAATTGAAAACTACAAGAGTCATAACCATAAATGCAACAAAGTGAAGGAAATAACAAGTAGAATTAAAGAACAAAGGTACAAGAACAATAAATTGCAAGAAAATATAAATGAAAACAAGAATTAAATCTAAATTTAAGGGAAAATCTACCCTAATTCTAGAGAGAAGAGAGAGTTTCTCTCTCTAAAATATAACCTAAAGCATGTTACTATTCTACTCCTAATTGCTCTTCCCTTGTTTTCTCTTGAATTTGGCCTCAAATAGCTTCAGAAATGAGTTGGATTGGACTTCTGCAGCCCCAAAAATGGTTTGTACCTTTTATCGATGACCACACATGACTATGTTGGATCTATCTCATGCATGAAGAATCTGAGGTTTCTAAAATTTTTCAGTATTTTTCAACAATGGTAGAAACACAAATTGACACAAAAATTTCAATATTAAGAAGTGATAATGGCACTGAATATTTTAATAAAAATCTTGGTGAATTTCTTCAAAAGAAAGGTATTCAACATCAATCTACATGCCCCAATACACCCCAACAAAATGGCATTGCTGAAAGGAAGAATAAACATCTTCTTGAAGTACCACGTGCCATTAAGTTTGAGGGTAATGTTCTGAAGTATTTATGGGGAGATGCTATCCTAACAGTAGCCTATCTCATAAATCAAATTTCCACACGTGTGTTAAACTACTGCACACCATTGGATACTTTCAAAAAGAGTTTTTCAGCATGTAGGTTACATTGTGACTTATCTTTAAAAGTATTTGGTTGCACTCTGTTTTTGCATACATGACAAACCACTATTTTATGGTTTATTTTGTATTGAACTGAGTGGATTTTGTCAATTATTCTTACACTTATCTATGTAAATTTCATGTTTTTAAGTTTCCTTCCTAATTTCGTGCTATGATTGAAAAAATGCTTCTTTGGCCTTAAAATTTCTAATTTTTAATCCTCTTGTATTACCATCGATACCGTGATATGTGCATTAAGTGTTTTCAGGTTTTATAGGGCAGGAATGGCCTAGAAAATGGAAAGGAAGCATGCCAAAGTGGAACGAACACAAGAAATCAAGGATTTGAGAAGCTGGAGCCGACGCGCACGCGTGGACGACGCGTACGCGTGACCGGTGCAGTAGGCAAGTGATGCGTACATGTGGATAATGCATACGCGTGACCAGGAATTCATTCAGCGACGCTTACGCATGGCTAACGCGTACGCTGACAAACGTCACGTGCCTCAGTTACGAGAAAACGCTGGGGGCGATTTCTGGGCTATTTTTGGCCCAGTTTCAAGCCCAAAAACGAAGATTAGAGGCTGCAGAGTGGGACACATCAGAAAAAGAAATCATTCACTTTTCATTCGTACACACATTAGGTTTTAGATGCAGAATTCCAGAGAGGAGAGAGCCTCTCTCTAGCTTTAGGGTTTCTTCTTCCAATTTCTCCTTAGGTTTAGGTTTCAGTCTTATTTAATTTAGTTTTCTCTTACTTTTATTTGTTCTAGCATTTTAGTTATCTATTTATCTTATTGATTCCTTTATTTTGCTAATTTAGTTTATGAGTTCATGTGTTACTCTCAATTTTCATTAATGCAATTTATGTTTCATGTTTCTTATTGTTCAATTGCTTTGTTATTATTATTTCTTTGCTTTGGTTAGTCTTAGAATTTCCTATGTCTTGTCAATTTTCTATGTTTTTATTTTATGCCTTCCAAGTGTTTGATAAAATGCTTGGGTGTATTTTAATTTAGATTTTTGTGTTCTTGGATTGATTAATTAGAGACTCTTGAGTTATCAAAACTCTTTTGTTGATCAGTGATTGAAAGTTGCTAGTTGGCTTGACCCTCACTAAATCTAGTCTTTGATTAGGACTTGTGAACTTAAGTCGATTTTGCTCACTTGACTTTCTTTCATTTGTTAGAGGATAACTAAGTGAAAGCAATTTACATTTACCATCACAATTGACTATGATAATGAGGATAGGACTTCTAATTCTCTTTCCTTGCTAAGAGCTTTTGTAGTTATTAGTTTATTTTCTTGCCATTTTACTTTCTTGTTTCTTATTACAAAACTTAAAAATATACTTTTCCATAGCCAATAATAAACATACTTCCCTGCAATTCCTTGAGAGACGACTCGAGGTTTAAATACTTCGGTTAATTTTATTGTGTTTGCTTAAGTGACAAACAATTTAAACGTTGACCGAGGATTGCTTGTCGGTTTAAAACTATACTTGCAATGCGACATTTTTGTGAAATTCTTTACCGACAATTTTCCTCCGTCAAGTTTTTGGCGCCGTTGCCGGGGAATTGCAAATGTGTGCATTCTTATTGGTGATGAACGAATTCTTGACGGTTTAGAATTTCCTCAAATGAATGAATTCTCGTTGTAAAGTATAGTTTCCAAACCAATCAATAATCCTTTCATACAAAAAATATTGGTTGTCACAATTAACAATCCCCAATAAGAATTAACCAAAGTATTTAGACTCTGGGTCATCTCACAAGGAATTGCAATAAAATGCTTAATTATTGGCTATGAAGATGTAAGGGGGATTTTGATTGATAAGAGGGCAAGAAATTAAATGGCAAGAAAAGTAAAGAGAGCAATTAAAGAAAGCAATTAATAAAGAGAGACATTCATGGCAAGAATTGAGATCATAGGCTTCCTATCCTAGTCATACAATGATTAATTCATCTTATTTAGTCAACTCCAACAAATAGGGAGAAAATCAAACAAGATTAATCAATCATACCACAATAATAAACAAGAATTTATCTTATTACGTCATCTCCAACATTGGAAGAAGATATAGGTTATCTTTCATGAGAGAAAGTCTAACAAGACTAGCTAATCTCAATCCAAAAGTCCTAATCAACTTACTAATTAAATTAGTAAAAGATTAGCGTCAATGGAAACAATATTAGCTAACAACTCTAGATCACCAACATGAGTTGGGTTTTTATGACTTAAGATTGCCTAATTACTCTTTCCAAGCCAAGAATGCTCAAAATCTACTCTAACATCCAACCAAGTATTTTATCAAACACTTGGAAGGCATAAAAGGAAAGCATGATAAATGACAAGAAATAGTAAAATCTATCAACTACAAATTGTAAGGAGACAAGATCAACAACTCAAATTAACAATAAAAGAACATCAAACATTAAATTTCATTAAATGTAAATCAAATCCAACAAGAGCATCCATGAACATAAAAGAGAACATAAAAGGGAAATTAACAAGAAAACTAAGAAGATTAAGACAATAGAACACTAAAATATAATGAGAATTAAAATCAAAAGAAGAATTAAAAATTGGATTTAAGAAAATTAAACCTAAACTACCCTAAATTCTAGAGAGAAGAGAAAGCTTCTCTCTCTAGAATTCTACCTAAAACATGATGAAAACTAAACTATGACTCTTTTTTCATTCCCCCTTCAATCCTTGGGTTCAATAGCATCAGAAATGAGTTGGATTGGGCCCAAAATGCTTCAGAAATTGCTGGGGGCGATTTCACTTTAGTGGGCCACAAGCAGCATCAGCGCGCACGCGTACATAGCGCGTGCGCGCCCCTGAGCGCGAAGTAACATATGGAAAATTTTATATCATTTCGAAGCCCCGGATGTTAGCTTTCCAATGCAACTAGAACCGCCTCATTTGGACCTCTGTAGCTCAAGTTATGGTCAATTGAGTGCGAAGAGGTCAGACTTGACAGCTTTACGGATCCTTCATTTCTTCATGAGTTCTCCCACTTTGCATACTTCTCTCCTCACTTCTTCTATCCAATACTTGCCTTATGAACCTGAAATCACTCAACAAACACATCAAGGCATCGAATGGAATTAAAGTGAATTAAAATTACCAATTTTAGGGCCTAAAAAACATGTTTTCACATTTAAGCACAAATCAAGGGAGAATTGCAAAACCATGCTATTTCATTGAATAAATGTGAGAAAAAGTGATAAAATCCCCCAAATTAAGCACAAGATAAACCACAAAATTGGGGTTTATCAAATCTCCCCACACTTAAACCAAGCATGTTCTCATGCTAAGAATAAAGAAGGACAAGAAAAGGGTATGAACATTTATTCAATGCAAATAAACTATATGCACCTATCTACATGAATGCAACTAAATGCGAAATGATTCTACCTACTTGCCCAAAAGCAAATCAATCTCCAAGAACACATATGCGCATGTAGGGCTAAGTAGTATGTTGACTCATGAATCCTACCGATTCAAATATCAAAATAAAGTTCAAATAGACTTGCAAGAAGAGAGCTCATGAAAGCCGGGAACAAGGAATTGAGCATCGAATCCTCACCGGAAGTGTATCCGCTCTAATCGCTCAAGTATATAGGGTCGATTCACTCAATTCTCTTCTAATCATGCTTTCCATAATTTATTTTTCATCTAACAATCAACAATTATTCAATGCATGCATACATTCATCATGAGGACTTATTCATAGGTTGTAATGGGGCTAGGGTAAAGGTAAGGATGCATATAGTCAAGTGAGCTTGAAATTTGTATCTTTGATTAACCTAAGTTCTCACCCAACACATATAACAACCTATACAATTCTAATACACAACCTAGCTACCCATGATTCCCACTTTTTCACATACTCATGCATTCTCTTTAATTAACATTCCATATGCATTGAATTTTTTTTATTGAACTTTACCTTGGGGCATTTTTGTCCCCTTTGTATTTCTTTTTCTCTTTTTTTTCTATATTTTTTTCTTTTATATATATATATATATGTTCTTTTTCTTTTTCTTTATCATTTTTTTTAAAGTATATACAAACGTATCAATGCATACGATTTTACATATAGTGCATGAATATGTACCTAATTCCCAATATTTTCAACAAAAATAAAAATTACACTTTTACCTCAACCAATGTCCCAAGTTTTCCATACCTAAATGATACACACCCTCACTAGCCTAAGCTAATCAAAGATCCAAATTAAGGACATTTATTGTTTTTCACTTAGGGGTAGTGATGTGCTAACATTAAGAACAAAAGGGATTAAATAGGCTCAAAGTTGGCTAACAATGGTTGATGAAAGGTAGGCTATTTGGGTAAGTGAGATAAAATAAAATGATGGCCTCAATCATATAAATGCATGTATACATGGAACAATAGACATAAAGAATCAAACAAATCAAAGATTACAATCATAGAAAGAGAATGATGCACACAAGAATGGAAATAAGTGGTTATATGATGTAACCACACAATTTGGCTCAAAACTCACATGCTTGTGTTCTTAGCTCAAAAACTATGTTCCAAAATACATTCTTCAAGGAAGTTCAACAAGAAATTTTTTTTCGAATTGGTAGGGTGCCCTAAAAACAGTTTCTTGGAAAATAAATCATCACCCTAACCAAGTAGTCCTAACATAAAAAAAATGGTGAAATATGTACAAATTCTAACTATCATGCAATGCAACAACTAACTAACAAAGACAAAAATTAAAAATTGGTGTTGAAAAAGGAAATTGTTACCCATGGAGATCGGTCGGACGACCTCCCCACACTTAGAAATTTGCACCGTCCTCGGTGCATGCAAAGAAGAGCAAGGTGGACGGGTTGCTACAATTGATGAGCTCCTTCAAAAGGTTGTGCGGAAGAACTTGTTTGTTGCCCCATTTAGAAGCTTTCTCATTCCTTTCCCTCTTGGTGGCCAACCTAAAAGGAAAGAAAAAGAAAGAAAATTATGCCTACAACAAAGATATCAAAGCAAATAGAACGTAGGCGGGGGCTAATACCAAATAAGAGTAAGGTTCTCACTACATGTTAGCTACGCATGTAAGTGAGAGAGCAATATAGGCAAAGGGCATATCAACTAATACTTGATGCAAGAGTAAAGTCAAAGCATGGAGAGCATGTTGAGCATCAAGTTCAAACAACAACTAACACAGACAAGATTAGTGATAAGCATGAGAGCATTTGGTCTTATCCTAACTCAATGGTAATGAGGCAGAAAAACAAAGAATAATGAGTTAAGAAGGACTAAAGCGCTACTCTTGTTGTGTAGAGCAAATATTACAATTAATGCAACAAGTCACAGAGCACCAATGCTGACCAAGAAAGTCTCAACAATTGAGTAAGAGAATTCAACACCATTATTAAAATGAGAAACTTAGAAAAGAAGATAAGAACAAGCTATAAAAACAAAATTAAAATGCAATAATTGAAAAAAATCAAATGCAATAAAAGAAAATGGAAGAAAAGAAAAAAAATTTAATTATTTTTTTCCTTTTTAATTATTTTTTAATTTTTTTTTTTGACATATTTTTAAAAGAAAGAAAAAAATTTTCAAAGAGAGGAAGAAGAAAGAAAAAAAATAGAAAGAAAGAAGAAGGAAAGAAGAAAGAAGGAGAAAGGAGAAAGGAGAAAAACAGGGTGCAAATCCGCGCATATGCAACTCAACAAAAAACAACAAAACTACCTATAATGGCAACTAAAAAACAAAATGTATAAGAGTATAGAAAATAACAAAAACTACCTATAATGGCAACTCAAATCACTTATTAACCAAATCTAAAAGAGAGTGGAAAGAGTTTACCATGGTGGAGTGCCTCCCACCTAGCACTTTTGTTTATTGTCCTTAAGTTGGACTTATGGGGAGATCCTCTTAAGGTGGCTTGTGCTTGTAACCATCTTGGAACATCCACCAATGCTTGAATCTCCAATAAGCTCCATTCTTCAATGTTAATATCTTCAAGCTTTGATGGAGTTCTTCACAAACCATGAGCTCCCAAAGTTGATTTTTCTTGTGCGATCCGGGATCCCACACTTTGTTTTGACACCCATCTTCAAAGTGATCATCATGATTCCACTTGGGTGGTTTAGCCTTAGAATTCTCAAAGAAGCCTCCAAACAACTTCCTAGACCCATACAATTTAGCTCCATACCAAACCTTGCAATTAAACTTTGAGCAAGCAACCATAATGAACCTAGAATGATGTTTCCAACCACTACACAACTCTCTCTTACTCTTAATTTCACAAAGAGCTCTAAGTTGACCATCATTTTCAATCAAACCATATTCAAGTGGGAAATTAAAGCTTAGAGATAAGAATTTTACCCACTTGAATGTTGTGTAGGATGGTGACTTAGAAAGGGGGACTTCCCCACACTTAGCTAATGTGAGATCCATTCCCTTGTGCTCTTTCTTTGCATCTTCCACCTCTTTGCAAGCTTCTTCAATTTCAATTCCTTGCTCACCAACTTCTTCTATACACTCTTCATTGCTCAAACCACGTGTTGGAGGTTGTGCACGATGCTCCTTGTCATCAATTTCACAACACAATGAAGGAGATTCATCAATTCTAAAAGACTCATTAGTTGGTGTGGAATCATCTTCAATGATGGAGCTTGCTTCTTGCTCAACCTCCTCCTCTTGGTAGCTTCCTTCCAATTCAATCTCTTCTTCATTGCTTACCAAGGGTATGGGAGGTGAGGTATCTTCTTCCTTACCCTCTATATCAAACCCAATTGGAGAGGATTCAATTATACATAAGAATTCTTCAATGATTGAATCCATCTCTTGGTCAACCTCTTCAAAGGCTTCAACCACTTCTTCCGGCTCAATTGTCTTAACTTCCTCCCCTTGTGGCAATCCTTGTTTCAACTCCTCTTCTTCACCTTGAAGCTCTAAACTCACTCCCTCACTATGCTCCTTGATTGCTACTCCACATTCAACAATGGGAGTTCCTTGATCGCATAGGCTTAGGTGGGAGGAGACCATATTGCTAACGGCTTCCGCTAGGGTAGCCATCTTGGCTTCTAGCTCCTTAAACTCCTTTTGGTTCTCTTCTTGCCTTTGAATGTAAGAACTAACACATTCTTGGAGAGGATCATCCATTGGAGGTGGTGTGGAAAAAGAAGGTTCATTGTTTGAGAAGGAGGTTTCATAATTGGAAGTTGGTTCATTGATAAACCCATATTTTATGATATGTATTGTGCTCAATTCAAGAGATTTATTCAATCCTTCACCCACTTATTCATGAAAATTGCATGTTTTACTTTCCCTTCCTTATTATGTGATATATGTGAAATACATGTTTCCTATGCTTTAAAATTAATTATTTTAATCACCCTTTATTACCATTTGATGCCGTGATTTGTGTGTTAAGTAGTTTCAGATATTCTAAAGGCAGGAATAACTTAAAGGATGGAAAGGAAACATACAAAAATAGAAGGAAAGCACAAAATGGAGTTTTTGAAGAAACTGGCAGCGACGCGAAGGCATGGACGACGCGGCCACATGCCTAGCGCGAAAAGACAGCGACGCGAACACGTGACTGACGCGGACGCGCGGCTTAAGTAAAACACAGATGACGCGGATGCATGACCGAGGCAAAGGCGTGACAAGGAAAACTCCAGATGACACGACCGCATAACCCACGCGGACATGTGACAGACGCCACGCACCAGAAATTACAGAAAATGCTCCCAACGATTTCTGAAGCCCTTTTTGGCCTAGATCCAAGTCCAGAAAGCACAGATTAGAGGTTATGAAGTGGAGGAATGCATCCATTCGGAGAGATCTCCAATTATTCACTTTTCATAGTTTAGATGTAGTTTTTAGAGGGAGAGGTTCTCTCCTCTCTCTTAGGTTTTAGGATTAGGATTTCTTATTATTTCAATTTAGTATTTCAACTCCTTATCAGGTTCAATATTCCTTTACTTTATATTTCCCTTTTGCTTTCATATATTTTAATGCTTTTCTTTAATTACTTTTGTTGCCAAATTGGCTTATGAACCATTCATGTTTAGATTTGATTTTCTATTTAATATGATTTGAGGTATTTCAGAATTATGATTGCTTTCCTTTATTTACATTAATAATTTACATTTTCTTCCTTTTGGCTTGGTTGATTAATTGGTAACTCTTGAGTTGTCAAACTCATCGTGATTGATAATTGTTATTTTCACCAATTGAATTAAACTCCAATAACTCTAGTCTTTTATTAGGAATCGACTAGGACCTGAGGATCAAACTAATTGGTCCACTTGACCTTCCTTTGCTTTAGTAAAGGCTAACTAAGTGGGATTAAAATTCAATTCTCATCACCATTGATAAGGATAACTAGGATAGGAATTCCAAATTCTCATACCTTGCTAAGAGTTTATTTTACAGTTATTTATTTATTTTATTTGTCATTTAAATTACTTATTCCTTACTTTCAAAACCCCAATTTACAAAACTCATAACCAATAATAAGAACATACTTCCCTGCAGTTCCTTGAGAAGACGACCCGAGGTTTAAGTACTTCGATTATCAATTTATTTAGGGGTTTGTTACTTGTGACAACCAGAACTTTTGCAAGAAAGGTTGATTGCTTGGTTTAGAAACTATACTTGCAACGAAAATTTATTCTGAATTCTAAACCGTCAATCTTCAGTTTTTCAAAATGGCGCTGTTGCCGGGGAACTGCAAATGTGTGCCTTATTATTGGTTATTGTAAATATTTTTTCTTTTGCTTGTTTATTTATTTTTGTTTTCTCCTTTTATTTCAATTGGCTACTATGAATTCTCACCCCTCTCGCTTTGAGTTTGGTTCTAATATTGTTGAAGGGAACGGAAGTTATAGCAGGAATATGCATCAAGGTCTAAATAATCAAAGATGGATGGAGCCAAGAGGATTTGATCAACCCTTTAGGCAGTAACACCCTCCAAGATATCATGGATGAGGACCACTTTACAATGCATACCAAGCTCGTAGATATGGTGGACAACCTTGTAACTACCAACAAGCCCCATCCTGTGCTTATAGACCATCCTCTCAACGTAGATTTGAACCACCACACTCACAAGTTCTTTTTCACCATTCAGCACCATATGACCCTTATCCACCACAATCCCAATCCAATTACTCCCAAGAACCACCACATTCTTACTTTGAACCCTCTCCCCCAACCAATGAGACCTCACACCCACCCCAACCTCCAGTGAATGACAAACTTTGTATTCTTCTTCAAGGGCAAGCAAAGATAGAAAAGGGCATACTGGAACTCACTACTGCCATAACTGAGGTAGTAAATTTAATAGCTTCCCGACATCTGAGAACCCGAAGTACTCCCATGGCCGCATATGGAGAATCAAAAGAAGAGCGTAGCATGAAGGAAACACTAGAAACTTTGGTGGACAATGAGAAACGTGGCTTTGTATTGGAACAAGTGGAGGAAGCCGAAATAGTTGCAGAGGAAGAAGTGGTTGAAGATTTAGGAGATGCTGAAACTCCATGGGAATCAAGAACCGTAAAGGATTCCACTGAGAAGTCCGAATTTAATGCAAAGGAGGATAGTGCACGACCTCCACAGCATATGCCCTGTGAAAAATTGGACGGAACAGACCAAGAGGTTGATTCCATAGGCAGTAATGATCACAAATCAAGCTCTCCTAGTCACAAACTCACATTCTTAACTGAATTCCTTGAGCCTGAAGAACCTTATCCAAGTGAATACGAAGATGACGTCGAGGTAGATTTCTCTCAACCTCCAACGTATGACTTAAGTGATGAGGAAGACATAGAAGACTTTAATCAGGACGCATTTGCAGCTGAAGAATTTTGCAAAGAAGTGGAGGAATTTACAGAAGATCACAAGGGAGTAGAACTTACAGAACCACTGAAAACACCTGTCCCAAGGCCATTATCACCTAATACAAGCTTCAAGTGGGTACAATCCTTAACCTTTAACTTTATTTTTCCACTTGAATATGGTTTGCTTGAAACAGATGGCCAGCTTAGAGCTCTCTGCGGCTTTAAGAGTAAGAGGAAAATGGCTCATACTCAGAGCTGGTGCGCAAGGTTCAATAAGGTCCCACGCTCCAATTCAAAGTGCACGGATTGGTACCAAGTTCAATTGAATGGGTCTCGGAAGGCGTTTGGTCATCTTGGTGAGAATACAATTTCTAAATTGCCCGGATCGAAGAATATAGATCAAGACGAAGGCGGATCTAAAAGCAAAATTTGGGATCCTGGAATCTATTCTGATATTCGTCACCCCGGGAGCCTGAGAATCTGTATGAAGCTGCTCAGAAGCTTTACATACCTAGTTTGGGACCCCGGAGGCTATTGGCATTCCAAACATTGGTGGAGATTTCTGGATGAATTTAAGCATAAGCCACCATAACAGGAAGCTCATCCAATGTCCAACTTAAGGACTTTAACTAAAAGTGCTAGGTGGGAGACAACCCACCATGGTATGATCGTTCCTTTTTCATTTTTTTATTTAGTTTTGTTTGTTTTTGAGTTTTATTTTATTTTATTGTATTGAACCTGGAGTTTTGCATAACATTCATATTAGCATTGCATTCTGCATACTGCATTATTAAGAAAAAAAAAGAGAGAGAAGAAGGCGTGTGACGCGATCGCATCGCTAAAGCGTTCGCGTCAGTTGCGAAAACCACCTCCCACGCGTCCGCGTCATTCACGCGGCCGCGTGATCTGGAAATCGGCGTAAAAATCCAATGCCCAGAAATCTGGGCTGGAATCGTGTGTCTGTCGTGCGTCTATCACAAAACGGCCCACGGGACGCGAACGCGTCACGTGGATTGCACAACACCCCAAAGGAGACAAAGAGTTGCGCTGAAACGATGCTGGAATTGTGCGTTTCGCACAAATTCCAGCGACGCGGTCGCATGCCTCACGCGACCGCGTCATTCATCCCTTTTTTCCTATTCCATGCGATCGCGTCAACCCATTTCCACCCTAGCCACGCGACCGCGTGCCCCACGCGTTTGCGTGGATTCAAATTCATTAACCCCCAGTGACGCGAAACCCTACCCTGTCGCGCCCCCCATTCCCCTTCTTCTTCCCCAACTCCCTCTGCTCTCTTCCCCTCCCCTGCGCCTATCACCACCACCCCAGCCACCCCCACCGGTCGCACCACCGTCGACCATCCAGCCACAACTGCGACGCCACCACCCCCTTCTTCCTTCCCTCTCTTTCTTCTCTTTCTCTTCTCTTCCTCCCTCTACCACCGCTGCCCCCTCCGCGACCACCACTACCACCGCACCGTCACCGCCGCGCCCACCACCACCATCACCCTCACCCCTTTCCTTTCTCCTCCTCCTGAACCCCCCTCCACCGGTCACCTCACTTGAAACCCCCCTGCCACCACAAACAGCCACCGCACCACCACGGCGCAGTCCTGTTCCGCCACCACGCCACCGTGCACCTCCCAGCACCACCGCGACCATACCCCCGCCATCTCTCAGTTCCTTAGCTTAGTTCATACGCCTACCAGGTTTCGCCGAACGCCACCTTTCTTTCATTCATAATTATTTGCATATTTTTTTCAGTTATGTTTAAATTTAGGATAGTTAGAGATGTATGTTGTAGTGGATTCTAGGTGGTTAGGTAGCTAGGATTTGGTTAGTGGATTTAGGCCTGATTAATTGCGCTATTCTTGCTACTTATTTTATAATTTTCGCAATTCTGCTGTTGCTGTGATGTTAGTATTGTTCCTATGATGTTCTTACTGTTCATGCTGCTATTGCGCCTGCTCTTTCATGTTCATATTATTTATATCTATTTGCAGTTTATTTTAATTTATATGAACTATTCTGCTTGCTGTTTATTTTCCTTGAACATCCAATTTTACCCGGAATGCTGCCCAATTTTCTGTAAATCGTTTTGATTCTCACTCATGTATTGGTTTTGGCATTTTCAATTTTGTTGTCCTTAGCTTTTACCAATCCAATTCATGAATGCACGGCCAGCATTCTTATTCCTTTTGTTTCCCCGGTTAATAAATCACATTATTGATGATTTGATTTCAAATTTTCATTATTAGTATATCTATACGAATCATCAACAACTTGATTTCCTTGCTTGAATATGAGTTGTCTGTTGCTTCAAATTGTGAAATTCCTGTTACTTAGAAACCAATCATCATGCCATTTACTCTGACTTTCTTTTTCCTAACTCACTGATTTTTGTTTTCTACCCTCTTTTTCACTTTAAAACCACTTCTAACTTTCTAACAACCCCCTTTGTTTTTTTTTTTTTTTTTTGACTCACTCTTTACTTTTACTTTTTAACTCAAGGCATGTTTATGGTTTTTCCTAATTAACATGAATTCTATTTATATTACATTTTGAATTGAAATTTCTCCTCTCAGCTTTTTAATTCCGAAACAATCCAAAATGCACAATTCTTCAACTCATTTCATAGTCTACTGTTCCTTTGCCACTATGTTCTTATCTTGTTATTTGCCTACTTGTTTCCATGTTTTTATTATATCCTAGATTTCTGTTTTTCAGGATGTCTGACACTCAAAGAAAGGGAAAAAGCAAGGCAACAACTGGCAAACGGAAAAGAGGTGAATCCTCTATGTCTCTCCTGGAGCTTTTGCATGATGACTCCTGGCGGGAGAAGCACTTTACCCCGCAGGAGAAGGCTGGCCAACTCCTCCCTGCCACTGATCCAATTAATTTTGCAAACCGATACTATGAGCTGAAGTATCCAGTGTTTGCTACCTCTAGAAATCTGTACCTGGAGAGGACTTTAAAAATTCCAGAAGAACTACAGCAGTACACCTCCGATTAGAACAAACAAAGAGGCTGGTTCTTCTTGGAGAGAAATCTGACTGAGGTCAATGCTTCCTGGGTAAGAGAGTTTTACTGCAATTTTTTCAAGACTTCCCTGGATGCAGTGCACCTCAGAGGGAAGCAGATACTAGTCACTGAAGAGGCCATTGAGGATATTCTGCACCTTCAGCCTAAGTCAGATCAGCCTGACGGTTACCAAAAGGCTAAAGAGGATATGAGGTTTCTGAGATTCAACTGGGACGCTGTCAAGGAGAGGATAGCCCTTGACCCTACTGTCCCATGGGTCATGGGTAAGAACACCACCATGCCTAAAGGAATCAAGCGGATATACTTGAATGATGAGGCTCGGCTCTGGCACCAGATCCTGAGTAACTTTATTATGCTGAGCACTCATGAGACGGAGCTGCCTGCTACTATGATTACCCTCCTCTGGTGTGTGATGGAGGGTAATGACCTATATCTGCCTCGTTTCATCCGGCACTATATGGCCAGGGTCCATGTCAGAGGCACCCTCCCTTTCCCTTACCTGGTCACCCAGCTAGGCCGTCGAGCTGACGTGCCTTGGAGGATGCTGATGAGAGGCCACCTGCTGCGGACTACAAGAAGATCATTCCTCACAGCAGGAACTTTCTGGCTTTAGGCTACAAACCTTCATTCCTTACTGCTTCTGATGAGACAACCACACCTTCAGCTACCCCCTCTTCTTCCACTGCTGCACCTTCCCCACCCACTGCACCTCCAGTTGCTCCTGAGCTTATTTACCATTTGGTGCATCGACTCTTCGTCCGCTTGGATCGTATGGAGCGTCGCAACAAGCGACGCTATGAGCACGTCAAGTTGATGATCCGTTCCGGCGGCGACATCCCCTCCGAGCCTGACACCCCTTCTGATACATCTGAGGTGGAGGAGGATGCTCATGAGGAGGAGACCCCCACCCAGGCTGCACAGGCAGGACCGGAGCAGGCTGTGCCACAGCAGAGGGAGACACACCAGCTACAGGCCGCCGATCCAGAGATTCCTATCCAGTCAGAGCCTCCTCTCCAGCAGACAGACCCACCTACCCTCATCCAGTCTGCAGATCCTCAGACCACCACCGAGACTCCAGCAGCCCATCCTTCCAGTGATGACACTCCTTCACACCCAGCTTGAGTGAGCATCGGGGACGATGCTTTATTTTAAGTGTGGGGAGGTCGCCATCTCTGGCGTATTTTTTGGTGAACCACTACAGACTCTTTTATTTTATTTTGGTTATTTTTTCTGTATTTTTCTCTTTATTTTTATTTTTATCTTTTAGTACTTATACATTGTTCCTTTTATGTGTTTTTACTCTATTTTCTGCATTTTGCACTTTATTTCATATTTTAGCCATTTAGTTTAGTTTGCAATTCTAACTCATTAGTTATAGAATATGTGGATTAATTAGTATAGTTTACCCTTTAGCATGTGATAGTTGGTTTAAATTGAAAATAAAAAGGAAATAAACTAGAGACTTTAACAGAATAAAAACAATCCACACACCTTGTATATAGAACATAACATGTTAGTTAGTTAACAACATTTCATCAAGGAGGAACACTAAAACTTTAAAGCCACCCAAGAAATTTTACATTGAGAATAATGGGAACTCTTAAATTTTACTTGCATGATATGTATAACTGATATATGAATTTTGAGCTAGAGAACACATAGCCTGTGAGTTTTGAGCTTAATTGTATGGTTACATTCAAACCATAATTTTTATTCCTGTGTGTTTCGCCCTTCTTTTTTATTCTGATGTTCCTTGCTTTGTTTTAATCTATATGTCCAATTGTAGAGTATCGATACATACTAAGAGATGATTAAGGCCATTACTTGTTTAGCTCACTTATCCCAAATTGGCCTACCCTTTACATCACCCTTGTTTGCCCCCTTGAGCTTTTTAAACCCCTCTTGTTATATAAACCACATTACTAGCCTTAAGCAGAAAAACAAAATAAAAATCCCAAGTTGAATCCTTTGTTAGCTTAAGATAGAAATTGTGTATTGTTTAAGTGTGGGGAACTTTATGGGAACATGGATGACAGAAACAAAGGAAGAAAGTTAAAAAAAAAAGAAAAAAGATATCTCAAAATAAAAATTTTGGGAAGCATGCTCATGTGAAATCGATTGAATTACCATGTGCATTAAAAAAAATAAAAAAATAAAAATAATTTTATTTAAATAAAAGGGATACAAAAATTCCCCAATTGCAAAATAAAAAGAATCAATGCACATGGGATAAAATTTAAGTTAATGAGCTTGCAATACAAAGTGAGAAAAATCTGGGCAAATAGGTTAAGAAGCTTTGAATTACAAAATATGTATGTTAGGTGAGATCTTAGACTAGTTAAGGATTCACTTATTAGCTCACTTAACCTTATACATATACCCTTACCTTTACCTTGGCCCCATTACAATCTTGAAAAAGACCTCATGATTTTTGTATGACTGTATTCTATAATTGTTGATCGGTTAGATGAAGAACAAAGTTATAGAAAGTAAGGATAAAAAGAAGGATAGAGTGATTAACCTAATAAACACTGAGTGACTAGAGAGTAAACACAAAATCCAGTGAGGGTTCAATAGCTCATCACCATATATCTCTGCTTAAATTGTTAATTGTCTTGCAAGTTTAAAAAAATATTTTTCCCATCTCAATTGTAAAAGTGCCTTAACATTATCTAAGGTTGGCTATGCATATATAATTCCTTGAGAATGTGAATTAATTTAACTACATGTAAGTTTTATATACAAGTGAATAAAAATTAGAATTGCATGACTCATTTAGGTAGTTACATTTAGATAGATTGCATTGCATGAGATTCCACCACTTTAACCTTACCTTACTCTTTATCTTGGACTTAGCACGAGGACATGCTATTGTTTAAGTGTGAGGAGGTTGATAAACCCATATTTTATGATATGTATTATGCTCAATTCAAGAGATTTATTCAATCCTTCACCCACTTATTCATGAAAATTGCATGGTTTTACTTTCCCTTCCTTATTATGTGATATATGTGAAATACATGTTTCCTATGCTTTAAAATTAATTATTTTAATCACCCTTTATTACCATTCGATGCCGTGATTTGTGTGTTAAGTAGTTTCAGATATTCTAAAGGCAGGAATAACTTAAAGGATGGAAAGGAAACATACAAAAATGGAAGGTGTAACAACCCTGATTTTCGAGTATACGAGATCTTTTTCGAAGGCATGGAATCCTCCGGAAGATCAGTAAGGGGAGAACCTCTGATATATCATCAAGTATCTCAATCCTCATTGTCATTATGTCATCTTTAAGATAGAACCTTTTATGAGGCAAGCTCAATAACGCAGTCACGAAGAACCTAGTTTTTGAACCGTATCGGTTAGGGGTTTTGATTCGGTTTTTCGTAAATAGTCTCAGTTTGACAAACCGGACTCGATTTATGAGAGGAGAGAGATAATAGTATAATATTATCATTATATTAGTATTAGAAAATACTTGAATGATATTATAAGGTTACCTGGTCTGTTTTAGTTAAAAATAGAAAATCGGTTTAACCGGGTTTACGGTTTACTGGTGCAGCCACCAGCACTCTTTGATGACTTTAGCAATGCTAAGGCCTCATTATACATGTTTTATTCTCATAATAAATATGTTACTAGTGTCATTTATGCTAGTAGCTCAGAAAATAATTTTTAGAGATGTTTTTACAAGTGTTCCGATACACCTAGTTTTAGTAGTTATACACCTGAGATATTTTAATATTATTTTAATCCACCTCCAAGCCAACTAATCACAACTCACCTTACACCCCCAAGACCTCCAAGGCTGTCTCATTTCATCATTTTGGCCGAAAATAACAAGAGAGAAAAGAGAGAAACTTTTATGAACACTTAATCTTCAAAGCTTGATTTCTTCTGAACCAAAACTCAAATCAAAACTCCGATTTCACCAAAATGATCCTCTCTTCTTCCTCTACATAACCATGTGACTTATCAAGACTGGAAATAAGGTGATATGGCTGTTCCTTTCCCCTTTCAATTCGGTTTTCAAGGAAAATCATGCAAAACATGTGTTTTCTTGATGTTCTTCCTTAGGAATCATGCTTAACTTGACTTGAGGGCCAAGAAACGTTAATTTCCAGCAAGTCTATGGTGAGATATCTCTTCCTAACATGCTGAGGGAGATTTGGTCAGTTGAGAGTTTGTGGATTTAAAGTTGTTCTTGATGTGTTTTAGGAGGAAAAAGTGCTTTAAGAACACTTCAAAGAATAACCGGATTTGGAGCAGCAAATCAAGGTAGGGTGTCACGAAATTAATCTTGATTATTTGTGTTTGATTTGTGTGAATGTTGTATAAATTGTCTGTGCTAAAAATTGGTTGCATAAATGATTGATTCTTGGTAAAAATTTGGTGAAATTTTGATGAAATTTGATGAAATTCAAGCTTTAAAGTTCATGTTCTTGGGCAGCTGGAAAAATGAAACCCTAAGCTTAAATTGAGGTTCAATTTATGTTGAAATCATGTAGAAAAGATGGGGTTTTAGTGGCTGCAATTTTATTTTGAATTATGGTAAAAATCGGTTGCTGAAAAGACTGAAAAACGGGTAAAAACAGAGAAAGAATCTGAAGAATTTATGAAGAACATGAAGAACACTTTGAGTGTGGTGAAGAACATTGAAGAACACCTTTTAGATCTTAGAAAGGGCAATGAAGTAAATATTTTGGTGTTTGAGGGGTTATTTTGTAATTTCTGAAAGTTAGGGTGGTTAAAGTAGAAATATTAAAAGTTACGGGTAGTAAAAAGTAAATTTTTAAAGGTTAAAAGTTAAAAAGGGGTAATTTTCGAAAAATTAATGATAAAATAATAAAAAAATAATAAAATATTAAATAATAATATTTAATTAAAAATAATATTTTAATAAAAATAATAAAATAATGCAGAAAAGGCAGTTTTCTGTAAAAGCTTTAGAAAGACAACTTTAAGCACAGAATCTCATAATTACTTTCATAAAACACTTAGGGAGTGGTAAAAACATATTAGTGAGGCAAAGATAAATAAAAGATAAAAAGTTGAAGAAAAGATAAAAATCGAAGAAAAAGTCTGTAAAGTTTTAATGACAGAAAAACAGACAGAGACTAGTGAACGAACTAGGGCAATATAGCTAGTCCTGGAATTGCGAATAGGGTTAGGTATTATATGAAAAGTTAAACTGTTTCAGTATAGACTTAATGAACTTATACTTGGGACAAACTAACTATTCATACCGAAATTTACATAAGCTTTAAATACATACGTTAAACAGAGAAATCAGAACAGAGTAAAGAAACACAGAGAACAGAGTAACCAAAGCAGAATAAAGGGATACAGAGAAAAGAGTAACCAGAGCAAAGTAAAAAGACAAAGAGAAAAGAGTAATGTGATAAAGAGAAATGGTTTGAGTTACGATGTTGTAAAAGTAAAAGCTGTAAAGTTTGTATAGCATGATTGAACAGAGAAAGAAAGAGGTACTGCATAAGAATGTGAAAGTGATGATGATAATGAGAATGATTATGTGATGATCTGCTGCGTGAAGGCAGTCAGATAGATGGTGGTACGACCACTGAGAGTGCTTTCCTGGGATACTTAGCTATAATGCTATTCTGTAAGTCAGAGGACTCTTACAGAGGTATCGAGAACACACAACTAGCATATACTCCTGTAAGTCAAAGGACTCTTACAGTGAGAGTGTGTGTGTATGCTCCTGTAAGTCAAAGGACTCTTACAGTGAGAGTGTGTGTATGCTCTTGTAAGTCAAAGGACTCTTACAGAGAGTGTGTTGGGCAAATATAAGTTAACTAGCTCCGCCATGCAAGTCAAAGGACTCTTGCAGTGGGTTGCTAGTGCTGCCCTGCAAGTCAAAGGACTCTTGCAGTGGTTTGCCTCACAAGTCAAAGGACTCTTGCGAGGGACATTGCCAACAGGAAAGCCTTACCTGGTCAGAGGACTCCGGGTAACGTCGGGAGCGGGTATGTAACCGACAAATGAGCTCATTATCTGCGCTAGGACTAGACATGCATCATATTTGGTTGCGCATTTCCTCTGTTATGATTGTTGTATGAATGTATGCCTTCTTTGTTTTCATTCTATTATCTGTGTCTATGTTTTATTTTCTTGTATTCTTTTGTTTGTGTTTTACTTTCCGTTTTCTTTATTTTCTCTATTTATTTGTTTCTTCTGTCTACTGCTTCTCGGTATTCTGCTATTTATCTGCTAAACAACACGGAATTAATGAACGTAACTAATAACCCCGGCCCTACTAAGAACTCCCCAATTCTTACCCCTTCTCTCTCCCTTCCCCCTTCAGATGGAAGCATGAGTACCCTTCCGTAGTTCGCTGACGATCGTTCACAAAAAGGATTTCACTCTAAATAGTCTTCTGAGTTTAGAGTGAACTCCGTTACCTGTTTATATGTATATACTATGAGGCCAGCCAACGTCTGCACCCCGCTTTTCCACAAACTTTAGCCTAAGTCCTCTGTACGATGTTGCTGTTATATGGCCACTCGATGAAGTACTTGAGAGACGCTCTTTGATGACATATGATCGTGCAGAGGAGTAGCAGATGATGTTCTACCTTTTGGTGACGTTCCACCTGACTTGAGTTTTGAAAACTTAGAGCGTACTTTCCCTCGCTTTAGTAGTTTAGGGGGAATAGGTGAGTATAGAGTCTAGACTAGCCTGGGTGCCAGCTTAGGGACTTCTTGAACAGGTCAGGGCCTGGGATGTTGTATGTATATATATGTATTTAGTTATTATCTAGCTATATCTAGGGGTGTTCTAACTAAAAGTCTATACTCTAATAAAGGCTGGATCACTAAATGTTGTTAGCTGCTTGTGATGTATTTATGTGTGGTTGCTTATAACTGTTTTATCTGTTATTATTTGTGAATTGATTATGAATGATTCTGTCTATTAATTCAAACGTTTTCAAAAAAAAGTACCTCGCTAATTAACTACGCTTTTAACAACGAATCAGGCTCATATAATAAATAATAGACAATAATTAGGATGACAAATTGGTAGCACTCAGTTTTTGGTATGTCCTAGGCGTACTGAAAATTGGGTCGTTACAGAAGGAAAGCACAAAATGGAGTTTTTGAAGAAACTGGCAGCGACGCGAAGGCATGGACGACGCGGCCGCATGCCTAGCGCGAAAAGACAGCGACGCGAACACGTGACTGACGCGGACGCGCGGCTTAAGCAAAACACAGATGACGTGGATAAATGACCGAGGCGAACACGTGACAAGGAAAACTCCAGATGACATGACCGCGTGACCCATGCGGACATGTGACAGACGCCACGCACCAGAAATTACAGAAAACGCTCCCAGCGATTTCTGAAGCCCTTTTTGGCCTAGATCCAAGTCCAGAAAGCACAGATTAGAGGTTATGAAGTGGAGGAATGCATCCATTCAGAGAGATCTCCAATTATTCACTTTTCATAGTTTAGATGTAGTTTTTAGAGGGAGAGGTTCTCTCATCTCTCTTAGGTTTTAGGATTAGGATTTCTTATTATTTCAATTTAGTATTCCAACTCCTTATCAGGTTCAATATTCCTTTACTTTATATTTCCCTTTTGCTTTTAGATATTTTAATGCTTTTCTTTAATTACTTTTGTTGCCAAATTGGCTTATGAACCATTCATGTTTAGATTTGATTTTCTATTTAATATGATTTGAGGTATTTCAGAATTATAATTGCTTTCCTTTATTTACATTAATAATTTACATTTTCTTCCTTTTGGCTTGGTTGATTAATTGGTAACTCTTGAGTTGTTAAACTCATCGTGATTGATAATTGTTATTTTTACCAATTGAATTAAACTCCAATAACTCTAGTCTTTTATTAGGAATCGACTAGGACCTGAGGATCAAACTAATTGGTCCACTTGACTTTCCTTTGCTTTAGTAAAGGCTAACTAAGTGGGATTAAAATTCAATTCTCATCACCATTGATAAGGATAACTAGGATAGGAATTCCAAATTCTCATACCTTGCTAAGAGTTTATTTTACAGTTATTTATTTATTTTATTTGTCATTTAAATTACTTATTCCTTGCTTTCAAAACCCCAATTTACAAAACTCATAACCAATAATAAGAACATACTTCCCTGCAGTTCCTTGAGAAGACGACCCGAGGTTTAAATACTTCGGTTATCAATTTATTTAGGGGTTTGTTACTTGTGACAACCAGAACTTTTGCAAGAAAGGTTGATTGCTTGGTTTAGAAACTATACTTGCAACGAAAATTTATTATGAATTCTAAACTGTCAATCTTCAGTTTTTCATTCATCTTGGTAAGGGTATGGAGGCGGTGTATATTGAGGTGGTTCTTGAGAGTAATTGTGTTGGAATGGTGGTGGTTCTATGTGTGGTTCATATGGTTCATAAGGTGGTTGGTATGATGGATAAGAATTAGGGTCATACTGAGGTGTTTGGTGGTAGGGGGCTTGTGAGTAGGGTGGTTCAAAGTCATGTTGAGGGGGTGGTTCATAGGCATGTGGTGGTGGGTTTTGACAATCACAATAAGGGTCACCACATCCATTAGATTGATATGCATTAGGATTGGAGTTATACCTATAAGAAACCGGAGGGGGTTGTTGCCAAGAAAGGTGATCAATCCTTTGAGGCTCCTCCCACCTTTGATTGTTCCATCCTTGATGCATATTACCATTGTAGTTCCCATTCCCTACAACATAATTTGAGCCAAACTCATAGCCAAAGTGATGAGAATTCATAGTGAAAGAAAAAAAATAAAAACAAAAGCTAATAAAAATAAGCAACAAAGTCCTAAAGCTAGCAAAAACTAACAAATAAGGAAAAGGCAAACATATTCACATATTCACAATAGCCAATAATGTAACACCATTGCAACTCCCCGGCAACGGCGCCATTTTGATGAA
Source organism: Arachis hypogaea (assembly GCF_003086295.3). Taxonomy (NCBI): domain Eukaryota; kingdom Viridiplantae; phylum Streptophyta; class Magnoliopsida; order Fabales; family Fabaceae; genus Arachis; species Arachis hypogaea. The sequence continues at coordinate 92,532,796 of NC_092048.1, read as the reverse complement.
CGAACTTTTGTGTGGTCTAGAATTCCACTAATGAATTCTCGTTGTAAAGTATAGTTTCTAAACCAAACAATAGTCGTTTCATACAAAAATTTAGGTTGTCACATGTAACAAACCCCAAATGAAAATTAACCGGAGTATTTAGACTCCGGGTCGTCTCATAAAGAATTGCAATGAAATTCTCAATTATTGGCTATGAAGATATTTTGGGGTTTTTGGGATAAGAGACATGAAATGTAAATAGCAATGAAAATAAACTAACAACTACAAAGGTCTTGGCAAAGGTTGGCAGTCAAGGATCTCTATCCTTATCACTAACCACAACATGAGAATTGGCAATGATCAACCCCATTAAGTCATCCTCTAACTAATAAAGGAAAGTCAAATGAGCTATGTCAATCCAAGTCCATAAGTCCTAGTCCTACACCAAATCAATTAGTGAGATCTAGCGTTAGTGGCTCCCAATCGTCAATCACTTGGACATTAGTAACTCAAGAGTTCCTAAGTTACCTTCCCAAGCCAAGAGCATAAAATTCTACTCTAAAATCCAACCAAGAATTTTATCAAACACTTGGAAGGCATAAAAGAAAAGTATGGTAAAAATGCAAGAATTAAAGGAAACCCATAACTATCAATAGCAAGAAATCAATAATAGTAAGCAAGATCAACATAAAAGAACATGGAAACATAAAATTGCATTAAAGAAATTTAAGATCCAACAATTGTTCATAAACATAAAAATGGCAAAATAATGGAAATGACAAGTAAAACTAAAAGAGTAGAGATGTAACAACAAGAAATTAAAAGGAGAAACTAAATCAAAAAAAGAATTAAAATTTGGATCCAAGAAGAATTAACTAAAACTACCCTAAAATCTAGAGAGAGGAGAGAGCTTCTCTCTCTAGAATTCTACCTAAAACATAATGAAAACTAAACTATGACTCTTTTTTCATTCCCCCTCAAATCCTTGGGTTCAATAGCATCAGAAATGAGTTGGATTGGGTCCAAAATACTTCAGAAATCGTTGGGGGCGATTTCACTTTAGTGGGCCACAAGCAGCATCGGCGCGCACGCGTACATGGCGCGTGCGCGCCCCTGAGCGCGAAGTAACATATGGCAAATTTTACATTATTTTGAAGTCCCAGATGTTAGCTTTCCAACGCAACTGGAACCGCCTCATTTGGACCTCTGTAGCTCAAGTTATGGTCGATTGAGTGCGAAGAGGCCAGACTTGACAGCTTTACGGTTCCTTCATTTCTTCATGAGTTCTCCCACTTTGCATGCTTCTCTCCTCACTTCTTCCATCCAATACTTGCCTTATGAATCTGAAATCACTCAACAAACACATCAAGGCATCAAATGGAATTAAAGTGAATTAAAATCACCAATTTTATGGCCTAAAAAGCATGTTTTCACATTTAAGCACAAATCAAGGGAAAATTGCAAAACCATGCTATTTCATTGAATAAATGTGAGAAAAGGTGATAAAATCCCCCAAATTAAGCACAAGATAAACCACAAAATCGGAGTTTATCAATTGGTTATTATGAATATTGTGAATATGTTTGCCTTTTGCTTTTTTGTTAGTTTTTGCTAGTTTTAGGACTTTGTTTAGTCATTTCTTATTAGTTCTTATTTTTATTTTCTCCTTTCATTATGAATTCTCACCCCTTTGGCTATGAGTTTGGTTACAATTATGTTGTAGGGAATGGAAGCTACAATGAAAACATGCATCAAGGTTGGGACAATCAAAGGTGGGAGGAGCCTCAAGCTTATGGACAACCTCCATGGCAACAACCCTCTCCAATGTACTACGAGCAAGAGCCATTCCATGATGCATACCAAGACAATGGATATGGTGGACCTCCTTGTGACTACTAATAACCATCACCATATTTCTATGAACTCCCTCTTCAACATAGCTTTGAACCACTATACTCACAAGCCCCTTACAATCAAACACTTCCATATGACCCTAATCCATATCTACCATACCAACTACCTTATGAGCCATATGAACGATACATAGAACCTCCCCAATTTCAACACAATTACTCCCAAGAACCACCATCTCAATATACACCATTCCCATATCCCTATCAAGACGAAGTACCTTCCTATCATGAACTCTTCCTCCCAATCAATGAACCCTCATATCCACTCCACTCTCCAATGGATAACACCCTTGGTCTTGTTCTTCAAGGGCAAAGAGAGATGCAGCAGACGAAACTAGATTTCATAGCTACCTTGACCTAGGTATTAGATAATTTAGCCTCTCTGCGCTTCGACACTCAAAGTACCCCATGGTCGCATGTGGAGAATCTAATGAGGAGTGTAGCATGAAGGAAAGATTAGAAACTCCAGTGGAAAATGAGGAATGTGACTTTGTATTGAAACAATTGAAGGAAGCCGTAATTGTTGAAGAGGAAGAAGTGGTCGAAGACTTAGGAGATGATAAACCTCCATGGGAATCTAGAGTTGTAGAGTATTCCTCCAAGAAGCTTGAAATTAATGTTGAGGAGGGTAGTGCACAACCTCCAAGGCATGTTCCCTATGAAGAATTGGACGGGATAGATCAAGAGGCAAGTTTCCTTGGTGATGATGATCATGAATCAAGCCATCCTAGTAATGAATTTGCATCCACAAGTGAACCCCTTGAGTTTGAAGAACCTTCTCCTGATGAAATTGAAAGCGACATTGAGGTAGATTTCTCTCAACCTCATATTTATTATTTGAGTAATGGAGAAGAGTTGGATGAGTTCGGTGAGGAAGAGCTTGAAAGTGAAGAATCTTTTCAAAAGGTGGAGGTCCTTCGGCAAGGTTGGAAGGGAGTTGAATATGCTTTGTCAAGATCGTTGGAGATTTCTTTACCTAGGTTGCCGTCTACTCCTTCATTTAAGTGGGTAAAACTTATCTCTCTTAGCTTTATTGTCCCACTTGAGTGTGGCATTCTTGAAATGGATGGCCAACTTAGGAGGCTTTGTAGAATGAAGCGTAAGAAAATGATGTTTAGTGGTTGGAGTTGCAAATCAAGACTCATCAAGGTTGAGGTTTCAAGATCTAGATGCAAGGGTTAGACTAGTGATCAATTGGTTGGATCTAAGAGAAGGGTTTGGTACTTCGTTGAGAATTTGAATTGCTTGCCACCTGGTTGGAACAAAGATGATCAACTTGAAGACGGGTGTAGAAACAAGATTTGGGATCCCGGCATACAAGAGGATCAACTTTGGAAGCTTAAAGCTTGAGAAGAACTTCACCAAAGCTTGGTGATTTCACTTGGAAATTTTGGAGCTTATTGGAAGTCCAAGCGTTGGTGGAAGTTTCAAGATGAGTTCAAGCACAAGCCACCATAACAAGGAGCTCACCAAATGTCCAACTTAAGGACTTTAACTAAAAGTGCTAGGTGGGAGACACCCCACCATGGTAAATTCTTCCTATTTTTTCTTTTTATTTATATTAGTAATAAGTTGAATTTCCAATTTTAGTTAGTTTTATTTCGTTTAAGTTGTGGTTTTACTTGTTTAATAATGTTTGGCATTAATTTGATACCTTGTTGGTTTATATGAAAAAAAAGCATGTCACGCGCACGCATGGCTGACGCGCACGCGTGAGACCCTCGAAAATGCACCATGCGAAAATGGTGCTGGAACGACGCACCCGCATGGCCAAACCGAAAGTTGTGCTGGAACCATGCGGGTGGGGTGCCAGGCGCACAACACAACCCACGTGTGCGCGTCGCTGACGCGTATGCGTCATTTGCATTTTTTTGCCTCTCACGCGTGCGCGTGGGCGATGCTTATGCGTCGCTTCTTCTTTTCCTTTCTCCTTCTTTCCTCTTTCCTTTCCTCTTCCTTTTCTTCTTCCTTCTTACTTTATTCTTCTCTCACTTTTCAAATTTTCACTTCTCATTTTTTCTTATCTTTCTTTTCTTTTACTTATTACATTTGCATACTTGCATTCATTGCATTTTATCTTTGTTGTTTGTTTCCTTTTTCTTTTCTATATTTGTTGTTTTAACATTGGTGTTAAATTTTCTTACTCATTTATCGAATATTTCTTCCATTGTTTTGGTGCTTAGTGACTTGTTTTATATTGTTGGGTGATATTATTTATAGGTCAATGCTAATCTTTTATGACACTTGTATTCTTTTTGCATTGATATGAACTTATATTGTCTTTCATGACCCACTCTCTCTCCCTCATTGTTTCAATTCTTGCACTATTGATATGCCATTCGCCTATATTATTTTCTCACTTGCATGTTGTAGCTACCATGTAGTTGAGAACCTCATTATTATTTGGCATTAGCCCACCTATATTTTATTTGTTTGCATATCTTTGTTTGTGGGTTATTCTTCTTCCTTTTTCTCTTCTTTCAGGATGGCCACTAAGAAGGAAAACGGAACACTTCTAAATGGGATAACAAACAAGTCACGTCATACAATCTTTGGAGAAAGTGCATCAGTTGTAGCAACCCGTCCACTTGCACATCTTTGCATGCACCGAGGACGGTGCAATCTTTAAGTGTGGGGAGGTCGAGGACCGACTTCCGTGGGTAACTACTTCATTTCCAACACCAATATTTAATTTTCTTTGTTAGATTGGTTGTTGCATTGCATAATAGATTGCATGTGTAGTTAGTTGCTGCATTTATGCACTACTTGGTTGAAGTGATGAATTCTCTTCCAAGAAACTGTTTTAGAGCATTTCACTAATTTGAATTAAAATTTTTGTTAAACTTGCTTGAAGAAATTTAATTTGGAGCATGGTTTTAGAGCTCGAACACACAAAACTAGTGAGCTTTTTGAACCTATTTGATTGATTGGTTGCATTTTATCAACTAATGTTTTATTATGGTGTGTGTTGTTCTTTCTAAAATTGTGATCTTTGTCTTGCTTGATTCTATATTTTTATTGTTTGATGTATGCATGTACTTACGTGATTGAGGCCTTTGTTTCACTATAGCTCACATATCCATATGGCCTTACCCTTTCATTATCCTTTGCAAACCAATATTGAGCCTATTTTATCCCATTTGTTCTTTATTTTAGCACATCATGAACTCTAAACGGAAAATAATAGATGTCCCTAATTTAAATCCTTGGTTAGCTTAGACTAGTGAAAGTGTACATGAATTAAGTGTGGGAAAATTGGGTATGGTAATATTTGGTTTGGGAATTGGATATGTTATACTTTTTGTAAAAATGTGAAAAAGATAGTTGAGCACATATTCTTACGTTTAATATCTTAATCATATGTATGAATCTCTCAAATATATGTTATCCACCACATATGAAAAACAAAAAAAGTAAAAAAAGAAAAGAATCAAATAAAAAGGGAACAAAATGCCCCAAAGTAAAAGGTGGTAGCAATGCATATGTATTGTACTCAAATTTGGGATGCTTGAATATGTGGCAAACATAGTTAAATTTTGTATTTTGATTACATGGATTGTCTTAGGTTAGGTAGGAAAGTTTAGGTTAATCAAGGATTCAGATTTTAGTCCACTTGACTAAATACAATCCTACCTTGACCCTAACCCCATTACAACCCTTAAAAGACCTCTTGATATGTGTATTCGTGCATTAAATTTTTGTTGATTGGTAGAAGAAGAGCAAGTCTTAGAAAGCAAGCTTAGTAGAGAACTGAGAGAATCGATCCTTAAATACTAGAGTGATTAGAGTGTATACACTTCCAGTGAGGGTTCGATGCTCGATTCTTTGTTCCTGGCTTTCACGAGCTTTCTTCTTGCAAGTCGATTTGTACTTCATTTTATGATTTGAATTAGTGGAATTCTTGAAAGATTTATTTACTTTCAACCAAGTAGGTAAAAGCATTTTTGCATGTAGTTGCATTCATATAGATAGGTTGCATTTAATAAGTCCTACCATCCATCTTCACTCTTTTGGTTCCCTTGACCTTAGCATGAGGACCTGCTAATGTTTAAGTGTGGGAAGATTGATAAACCACTATTTTATGGTTTATTTTGTATTGAACTGAGTAAATTTTGTCAATTATTCTCACACTTATCCATGTAAATTGCATGTTTTTAAGTTTCCTTCCTAATTCCGTGCTATGATTGAAAACATGCTTCTTTGGCCTTAAAATTGCTAATTTTTAATCCTCTTATATTACCATCGATGCCGTGATATGTGCGTTAAGTGTTTTCAGATTTTATAGGGTAGGAATGGCCTAGAGGATGGAAAGAAAGCATACCAAAGTGGAACGAACACAAGAAATCGAGGATTTGAGAAGTTGGAGCCGACGCGCACGCCTGCACAACGCGTACGCGTGATGAGCGTCACGTGCCTCAGTTACGAGAAAATGCTAGGGGCGATTTCTGGGCTATTTTTGGCCCAGTTTCAAGCCCGAAAATGAAGATTAGAGGCTACAGAATGGGACGAATCAGAAAAAGAAATCATTCACTTTTCATTCGTACACATATTAGGTTTTAGATGTAGAATTCTAGAGAGAGGCTCTCTCCTCTCTCTAGGTTTAGGGTTTCTTCTTCCAATTTCTCCTTAGGTGTAGGTTTCAGTCTTATTTTAATTTAGCTTTCTCTTACTTTTATTTGTTCTAATATTTTAGTTATATACTTTTCTTATTGATTCCTTTATTTTGCTAATTTAGTTTATGAGTTCATGTGTTACTCTCAATTTTCATGAATGGAATTTATGTTTCATGTTTCTTATTGTTCAATTGCTTTGTTATTGTTATTTCTTTGCTTTGGTTAGTCTTAGAATTTCCTATGTCTTGTCAATTTTCTATGTTTTTATTTTATGTTTTCCAAGTGTTTGATAAAATACTTGGTTGTATTTTAATTTAGATTTTTGTGTTCTTAACTTAGATTGATTAATTGGAGACTCTTGAGTTATCAAAACTCTTTTGTTGTTCAGTGATTGAAGGTTCCTAGTTGGCTTGAGCCTCACTAAATCTAGTCTTTGATTAGGACTTGTGAACTAAAGTCGATTTTGCTCACTTGACTTTCCTTCATTTGTTAGAGGATAACTAAGTGAAAGCAATTTATATTTACCATCACGATTGACGATGATAATGAGGATATGACTTCTAATTCTCTTTCCTTGCTAAGAGCTTTTGTAGTTATTAGTTTATTTTCTTGCCATTTTACTTTGTTGTTTCTTATTACAGAACCTAAAAATATAATTTTCCATAGCCAATAATAAACATACTTCCCTGCAATTCCTTGAGAGACGACCCGAGGTTTAAATACTTCGGTTAATTTTATTTGGTTTGCTTAAGTAACAAATGGTGCGGATTTTATAACCACAAACTAACCGGCAGGTGCACTGGGTCGTACCAAGTAATACCTCAGGTGAGTGAGGGTCGATCCCACGAGGATTGAAGGACTAAGCAACAATGATTTATTGATTGATTGGCTTAGTTAGACAAACAGAAAAGAGTGGTTGAATATTCAAAGAGCATTAAACAATCGTACAGAAATTAAAATAGTAAAGTAAATGGATTGGAAGTAAAGTATGGAGAAGGCAGTTAAGGTTTCAGAGTTATCTATTTTTCCGGATTAACTTTTCTTACTAACTATTTTAATCATGTAGGATTTAATTTATGGCAAACTATATGTGACTAGACCCTAATTCCTTAGACCTTTCTAGTCTCCTCTAATTTTCATCAACTGCCAATTCCTTGGTCAATTAATTCCAATTAGAGGGTGATGATCAAATTCCAGTTTATATGCCACAAAAACTCTAATTACCTAAAAATAAAAGGATTATATGTCACGTATCCCATTAAATCCATATAATTAAAATTTAGGAGAATATATTTTCAAGTTGTTGTTCACGTAGAGAGCTTTTCCAAGTTATACAAGAACACAATTAGAAAGAGGGTTATACTACCGTTCCACCTAAATTCATAAGATAAAGAACGAAAATAATTCTTAAATTATAAATCCATACATAAATTAAAATAGAAAAAGTAATAAAATCAATCCATACAAATAGATAGAGCTCCTAACCTTAACAGTGGAGGTTTAGTTGCTCATGGTTCAAAAAAAAATAAGGATTGTAAATTGGAATGGAATGTGGAATAAAAAATGTTGTGCTGGAACCCCCCTGTTGGAATCTCCTTTTATATCTAATCCTAATTAATTTAAAAGCTATCTTCTAAAACTAAAATAATATATTTTCCTATTTTAAAATAAAAATTAAAGTTTTAAATTAGAATTAATTAAAGCAATCAGCATGTCTTCATTGATGGATGGGGACCACTTGTTTTGTCCATTCTGCAACTTCTAATCTATGTTTTCTGGGCTGAAAACTGAGTCAAAACTCGGCCTGAAATCGCCCCAGCGTTTTCTGCGTTTTCTGCATATCGCGCATGTCACGCGTACGCGTCAGTCACGCGTACACGTTGATGGCCTTTTTCGCGTGTCACGGGTACGCGTCAGGTACGCGCACGCGTCGCCATGAATAGCTCCAAATCACGCGTACGCGTCAGGCACGCGCACGCGTCGCTCCTCGCTGGTTAGCTTCATGGTTTCTTCTCTTTCTCTGCAGAAACTCCATCAAATCCATCCGAATGCTACCTAAAATAAATAAAATTGCACAAGATTCAAAGTAGCATCTATAATGGCTAAAAGATAATTAATTCTTGATAAAACTTAACAAATTAAATGCAAATTCACTAGGAAAAGGTAAGAAAGATGCTCACGCATCAACAAACCATTTAAACGTTAACCGAGGATTGCTTGTCGGTTTAGAACTATACTTGCAATGCGACATTTTTGTGAAATTCTTTACCGACAATTTTTCTCCGTCAATACACCTTCATATCGAAGTAAACTTGATCCAAGAGCAGAAAAATGCATTTTTTTGCTATTTTCCAAGTCAAAAGGGTTATAAATGTTTCAATCCACACACCAAGAAATTTCATGTAAGTATGGATGTTACTTTTTAGGAACATGAAACTTTTTTTTCAGTTCAGGAGGAGAGTCTAGGTAAAGAAAATTTTTTGCATGAACCTTTACCCACTCCTATCTTACATATTGAGGATACAATTTTTACTGATAAGTAAATTCTGAAACCATTACAAAACAAGATGTGAAAACCAATTCTGAAATTGTGCCAAAATTAGTTAGAACCCAAACAGGAAAAGAAATACCACAATCAGAAAAGGAGCTTCGATGTTATGTTCGGAAATATCCCAAGAAGAATAGAGACCAACCCATCATCTTTGTACCAACCCAATCTAAAAACCCGAAAGACGACCCAATTGTAGTACTTCAGGAACTTCCAGGTAAATCTGAAATTGTCACTTCTAATAATAACTTGCCAATAGCGCTTAGGAAAGAAACCAGAACCTGCACCAAAAAGGTACTCAAAATCAGCACCAACCATCCTATTTCCAATTATGTCTCTTACCAAAATCTCTTCCAAAAATATCAAACTTTTACTTCTAAAATTATAAATCTGTTTGAGCTTAGGAACATAGAGGATGCACTAGATGATCCCAACTGAAAATTAGTAGTGATGGAAGAGTGGAATGCACTCAAGAAGAATGAAACTTGGGAGATTGTAAATTTGCCATAGAATACAAAATTAGTTGATTGCAGGTGGGTTTTCACCATCAAGTGCAATGCTGATGGAAGCATAGGGAGGTATAAGGCTAGGTTAGTATATAAGGGATTTACACAAACCTATGGAGTAGACTATCGAGAGACTTTTGCTCCAGTTGCTAAACTCAACTCTCTGAGGATTCTCTTATCTCTTGCTACGAATTACAATTGACCTTTGCATCAATTGGATGTAAAGAATGCTTTTCTGAATGGGAGCTAGAGGAAGAGGTGTTCATAAAACTTCCACTTGGATTTGAGGTTGAACTAGGGAGGAATAAAGTGTGCAAACTAAAGAAATCTCTCTATGGCTTGAAACCATCCCCAAGAGCTTGGTTTGAATGACTTGGAATGATCGTGAAGGGACTTGGTTATACTCAAAACCAAGCTGACCATACACTTTTCTATAAACATTTAGCCGCTAATAAAATTGCCATCTTAATTGTATATGTGGATGACATTATTCTGACAGGTGATGATTTTTTGAGGCTAAAAGATTTGAAGGAGAAGCTTGTCAAAGCATTTCAAATCAAAGAATTTGACTCATTAAAATACTTCCTTGGAATTGAATTTGCAAGGTCTAACAAAGGCATTTTTATGAACCAACGAAAGTACATCTTAGATCTTTTAAAAGAGATGGGATTACTTGGTTGTAAAGCTGCTGAAACACCTATAGAGCCTAACTTAAAATTGAAGCCAGCTGAACCAAAAAATGTAATGGACAAAAGGAGATATCAGCGATTAGTAGGAAGGTTAATCTATTTATCCCATACACGCTCAGATATAGCATTTTCTGTGAGCATGATAAGCTAGTTTATGCATTCACCTGGTCAAGAAAACATGGATGCTGTCTTTAGAATCCTAAGGCACTTGAAGGGGTCGCCTGGAAAAGGGTTACTCTACAAAAAGTATGGACATCTTCAAGTAGAAGTCTATACAGATACGGATTGGGCTGGAAATGTCATGGATAGAAGGTCAACATCTGGGTATTGTATTTTTGTTGGCGGAAATCTGGTTAGTTGGAGGAGTAAAAAATAGAGTGTTGTGGCACGAAGTAGTGCGAAAGCTGATTTTAGAGCAGTGGCTCATGGAATATGTAAAACACTATGGGTAGAGAAAATCCTACAAGAACTAAAAGTTCCACTAATAAGGTTGTATTGTGACAACAAATATGCAATTTCTATTTCTCATAATTCAGTGCTGCATGATAGAACTAAACATATTAAAGTTGACAAGCATTTTATCAGAAAAAGATTGAGAGAGGACAGATTTGCATCTCATATGTTCCAACCACAAAACAATTAACAGATGTTCTAACTAAAGGATTACCCAAGAAGACCTTTGATAGCATAATAAGTAAGCTGTCAATGAAGGATATCTTCAAGCCAGCTTGAGAGGGAGTGTTTATTAGATTAAATCAAAATCAGATTCCTAATTCCTTTCATGAATCTTTTATATAAATAGAATTAGTTATAAATCTTTTCCTTGTTGGTTTAGCTTAATTTTAGGGATTTTATGATTAGAAATTTTTTCTTTATTTTAGGCTAATATTTTTTCCTTATTTCTCATTTTCTAGTTATTTCTATTTCTATAATTCCTCTATAAAGAGGATGATTCCCTGTACATTTGATAGTACATTATATTCAAACACTTCAACTTATATATATCCTTTTAATTTTAGTTTTGTATGGATAAACATGTAATAATAAGATCTAGGTAATTTTTTCTATATGTATTAGATGATTCAGATTATGTAAAATAGGAAAAAAAATTTAAAATTTTTAATTTTCATCCAACCACCCGAAAAAAATTAGATATATATAAGTTGTAGGCCACTTAGTTAAAATAATAAATTTTCAAGAAATTGTTTTAGAGTAACTCAATTGATTTGAGTAAAATCTTTCTTTTGAACTTGCTTGAACAATAATTGTGAAACATAGATGAGAACTAGAAAAACAACCTAGTGAGATTTTGAGTTTTTAATGTGTGGTTGCATTATTCCAACCACTATTTCTTCTTTGTGTGTGTATTCTCTCTATAATTATGATCTTTGACTTGTTTAATTCTTTATTTCTAATATTTTGTATATGTATGCATTTATATGATTGAGTATTCATTTCATATTAGCTCACTTACCCAAATGACCCTACCCTTTACATCTACCATTGTAACCTGTTTTGTGCTTTATTGATCCCCTTTGTTCTTAATTTTAGCACATCACTAACCATAAGTAAAAAATAATAAATATTCTAATTTGGATCTTTGATTGACTTAAGCTAGTGAGTGTTGCATCATCTAATTGTGGGAGAGAATCTGGGAACATTGGTAGAAGATAAAAGTGTATTTTAAATTTTCATTAAAAATTTTGAAAAATTGGATGCATACTCATGCATTAAATGTTGAACCATATGCATTAATCTTTTGTGTATATATTATGTTATAAATAAAAAATAAGAAAAATAAAAAAGGAGAACAATGTTACCCAAAAAAGAAAAGTTTGAGAAATAAATGCATATGTGATATGAATTGAGAAAATGCATGAGTCTGTGAAAAGTGAATAATGGATAATTAGGATTTTACATTAAAATTGAATAGGTTGTTGTAAGTTAGGTGGAAGTTTAAGCTAATCAAAGATTCAAATTCTTAGTCCACTTCACTAAAAACATCCTTATCTTTACTCTAACCCCATACAACCATTGGGAAAGTCCTCTTGATACTTGTATGCAAATGATGAGCGGATATTTTATACGCTTTTTGGCATCATTTTCATATAGTTTTTAGTATGTTTTGTTTAGTTTTTATTAAGTTTTTATAGGTTTTAGTGTTAAATTCAAATTTTTGGATTCTACTATGAGTTTATGTGTTTTTGTACAATTTCAGGTATTTTCTGGCTGAAATTGAGGAACTGGAGCAAAAGTCTGATTCTGAGACAGAGGAAGCATTACAGATGCTGTCCGGATCTGACCTCCTTGCACTCGGAAGTGCTTTTATGGAGCTACAGAAATCCAAATGGAGCGTTCTTAATGGCTATGGAAATCTAACTTCTAGAGCTTTCCAGCAATGTATAATAGTCCATACTTTGCTTCATATTAAAAGGCCCAAAACTGGCGTTCAACGCCAGCCTCCTTCCCTCTTCTAGGCGTCCAGCGCCCAAGGAGAAGAGACCAGCGTCCAAACACCCAAAGAGGACCCTCTAGCCAGCGTTCAACGTTATAGAGGCCTCATAGCATGTGGATCTCATCAAAGCTTAGCCCAAACACTCACCAAGTGGGCCCCAGAAGTGGATTTTAGCACTAAAAAGACTATTTTACCCTTACTAGTCATTAGTTTAGTATTTAAGGGATATTTTACATCATCTTCGCCCATCATTCAGCATAATTTCGTTTTTCACTTTGTATTTCCTTTCAGTGTGAGTTTCTAAACCTCCTAGGTTGATGGGAGGAGCCCTGCTGAGTCCTATGAATTAATAAAAGTATTACTGTTTCTCTTCTATCCGTGTTTGATTAATTCTAAGATGTATACTCGTTCTTCAACATGGTGAATAGGATGATCTGTGACAATCAGCTATGTTCATCATACTAAGACAAACGTGTCTGACAAACACCTATGTCTACTTGGGTTCGTGTGAATACGTAGCTGGAAAGCACGAACCGCCAGCTTGAATATACATCTCTCAGACAGCTAATCCACGACTTCAATGGAGACTTCTCGAGACACCAGTTCAGCCAATTTTTGGGGAGATTAGGGTCTCTGTGGTAGAGGCTAGAATCCAAAGAAGTAGCATTCTCTGATCCAGAAGATTCGACCTTGTCTGTGGCGTTTTGAGTAGGATCTCCAAGAGAATGAACTGCTAGAGCTTCCTCCTCTATCAGATTGGATGACCACGGGCAATGGCGTTCGATCTGGAGCAGAGGAGATCAATGACCACGGGCAATGGCGTTGATCACATACAGCCTTCCATTAAAGAGATCATTCACAAGCAAAGAAGACAGTGATACCAGAGTTAATTCAGAAAGACAAAGCAACTCCAATCTTCAACTATATTCCCATTCATGTTCACATTCCAATTCACAAATACAAATTATGAATAGAAGAGAATTAAGTGAATCAACCCTATACACTTGAACGATTAGAGAGTATACACATCCGGTGAGAGGTTCGATTGCTCAATTTTATGTTTTCACTATCATAATCTATTGTCTTGCAAGTTGTTACATTCTTTTTAGAACTCAAATTGATTCATGAGACTACATTAATTGCTATATTATTTTAACACATTAGGTTACAAATAGATACAAATCGATACAAGTAGATAGATAGATAGATAGAAGTAGATAGAATGATATAGATAGCTTACTTTTAATAAGTATGTCATCCCTTGATCTTGTCTTTCTTGTTGCTTAGTATGAGGATATGCTATTGTTTAAGTGTGAAAAAATTGATAAACCATATTTTATGATTATTTTTTGCTTGAAAAGAGTAGATTTTATCAGCTTATCTTGCATTTATTACTTGAAATTGCATGCTTTTGTGAATTTCTCCATAATTATGCTTAATTGTTAAAAGCATGCTTTTTATGCTTTAAATTGTCAAATTTAATTCACTTTTATTTCATTTAATGTCTTGATATGTTTGATTGAGTGATTTAAGGTTTAGGAGGCAAGAATGACTTGAAGAAGTGGAGAGAAAATATGCAAAGTGGAAAATTCATGAAGAAATTGAGTTGTGAAAATCTGGCAGTTGTGCGTACAGATCTCCTCCAATTTCGTGCGTATGCATAAGTCGCAGCATGTAACTCAGTTAAAAGAACACGTTGCTTGCAATTTCTGGTCTAATTTTGTCTCAATCCAACTCATTTCTAAAGTATTTGAAGCAAGAATTTAAGGAGATCATAGTCTTAGTTTAGGTTTTTATTATGATTTAGGTGATTCTAGAGAGAGAAGCTCCAACTTCTCTCTAGAATTCTAGGATTTTTAGGATTCTTAGTTTAATTTCTCTCTAGTTTTAGGTTTTGATCTTGTTTTAGTTTAGTTTTCTTTATATTTCTTGTTTTATTATCTTACTTCACTTAGTTTTTCTTGTTAGTTATTTTTGCTATTTTTAGTTTATGAACAATTGTTAAATTCTCATTTTCGTTTAATGCAATTTGATGTTTTATGTTTGATTGTTGTTTAATTGAGTTGTTATTATTACTTTCTTGCATTTTATAGTTATAGACTTTACTAATTCTTGTAATTTAAGATGGTTTTTTTTATGCTTTTTAAGTGTTTGATGAAATGTCTCACCTAGTTATAGAGTAAAATTTTGCATTCTTGGCTTGGGATTGAGGACTTAGGTGACCTTGAGTCATTGATGTCGAATATTGATTAGTGATTTAGGGTTGTTAGTTGATTTTATTTCCAGTAACGCTAGCCTTTTACTAAGCCTATTTTGTGACTTAGTTAGGATTTGTGGATTAAGATCAATTATATCTATTTGACTTTTTCTCAATATTTAGGGCTGACTGAGTAAGATTAGCTTTTCATAATATGTTTGTGGTCAATGACAAGGATAGTGATCCTTGACTCTCAACCTTTATCAAGATCCTTTTGCACTTGAATTTTCTTTTCTTTGCCTCAATTGTTTTTAGTTTAATTTCTTTTGATATTTAGTTAATTGCTTTACTTTCTTATCATTTAATTTTTCGTTTATTGCTATCACAACTCCAATCTCTCATAGTCAATTATAAACACACCCAACTGCAATTCTGTGGAAGAATAACCCGAGATTAAACTCTTGGTATTTGATTTGAATTTGTGACAATATTTCTAAATTTTGATAGAGTTATTTGTCAGTTTAGAACTATACTCGCAACGAATTTGAGTTTTACACTTGTAGAATCTCTAAAGCGATATCTGGCCTGCATCATAATGCCTCCAAAGCTTGAGCTTGTGAAAGGAGTCAACTTCTTGATCATTGGACCAACTGAACTTTTCATCTTCTCCCAAGAAATTAAAGCAAAAAAATCAGGATTAAACATGAGTAGAATGGCGTAGAGCCACAGAAGAGATGGGTAGCATCAATAGAAATGTCAAGGTCATGAGACTTTCAATGTGTTTGTCAAATCTACACCCTTAATCTTGTGTTTTAATCCCAAATTTTATTTCTAACCCTTGGATCTAAATAAAAAAAAAGCAACCTCCATTTTTTTCTTCTTACTCGAATTGTGATTGCTCTTCAAAGTAGTTTCAACAAGATATTGTGTGTGCACAAGAATAGTAAATCAACTTTACCTTTTTTTTTTAACATCCTTTACTTAAGGATTTGAATTTGGCTCCATTAATTTGACTTAACCTCCAATCTTTTACTTTTCTCTCCTTTTTTTCTTTGGTGCTTAGTCAAAAAGTGAAGTACTATTTCATTTTAGCTTGAACAACTTCTGAACTTGCTTATTTGCTTGTGAAGTTTAACAATGTTGGGCATAGTTCAGCAACAAGTCATTCTATCCAAAAATCAGCATCAATATGTCTAGGGGTGTCAAAAATCTCCAAGAGACGGGGATCTCCGTGGGACTACCCCGAATAGGGCCTCGATAGCGGAGAATTTTTCCTGCGAGGACGGAGATGGGAGATAAAATTCCCCCGAAACAGATGCAGGGACCCGAGCGGGGATCTCCGTCTCCATCCCCGTATTCTCCACAATCCCCGAATATATTAAATTACTTAAACACCTTTAATAATTCATTTTTTACTTTTATTTTTTAGTCATTTCACCACCCATATATATATAGAAAAACTAGAAGCCCTAACTCCTTCCCACACACTAGCGCCGCTTTCCAATTCGTAGCTCACCCTCACCCTCCTCACGAAACCCCTCCCTTCTGTGTTCTTTCCCTCGTCTTTGCAGTTTTCACCCAGCGTCCCAGCCAGCCACCTCCGACCACCTCCGTCATGGCCTCCCACTGTTTGTTTCAGCTGGTCCACTCACTGCGTCATCACCACACCACGCCCTTCGCCAACGTCGCTACTACGGTGAGTCTTTTTTTTCATGAATTTGATGTTGACTTTGATTTTTTGATGTTGGTGGCTGTTGTTTTTGTTCATAAATGCTTTGTTCCATAAATTTTCTGATAATTGGTGGTTGTTTTTTAATTTTTGTTTCATACTGTCATTTTTTTATTTTGATTTTTTTATGTTGGTGGCTGTTATTTTTGTTAATGAATGCTTTGTTTCATGAATTTTCTGATAATTGGTGGTTGGTTTTTTTATTTTTTTATGCTATAATTTTTTTTGTTTTTTAAATTTTGATTTTTTGATGTTGGTGGCTGTTGTTTTTGTTAATGAATGCTTTCTATTTATGAATTTTTTCTTTGTATATGAAAAGCATGTTTAATTTATACTAATTGTGTTTCAAAAAGGCATGGTCCACTGCAAAAAGAATCAGTGGCTTACAGTAGTATGTTAATATTTTTATATGGATTTAATCTATATGCTTCATTGCACTGAGAATAAATCTGTGAAAATTTCAAATCAATAATCAAAAGAAACGGAAAAAGAACATGTTAGAAAGGAAGAGAGACTGCTGATTAATGAAATGACAAAACATATAGTGTTTTGTTTTATTCATATTTTGACTCATTAATTTTGTGGCAATAAAGCTTCCTATTTCATTCTTGCTATATAAACACTACTATATATTTTAACTACCATCCATTGTTATAAATATTTAACTATAAATGTGATCTGATGATAATTAAAAAAGTGTTATACTAATTATCATAATTACCCATAATATTCTATGATAGTTAACTTATATTAACATATTTATGATATATGTTAACATATTTATGTTTGTGTTATTTTAACAGAGAACTTTAAGATGTTTGTTGGAAGTTGTATAGTGACAATGAAAGAATATTTGATGTTAAAGACTTTTATTGCTTTTTTTTTTAGAATGAAAATTGTATTTTAAGATTTTATTTTATGGACTATGATTTGCTATGTTGTATTTCTGAACTTATAATCTTGGATAAGATATGTTTGTGTGTTTGTAATAATATTTTGTAGTTTATTTTTTGGTTTTTTTGATATTTTTTACTATAATTTTCATATGAATGTTAAACATATGGAGAAAGAGAATGGGGCCCCGCGAGAAATGCCAAAAATGCAAAAAACGGGAATTAGTTCTGGGGGTGGGGACAGAGAGTAGGGAGGCATCCCCTGCCCCGTCCTGCCCATTGACATCCCTAAATATACCTTTTTTAAATGTCTTTGTTGGGCCAAAAGAAACAGCAATTTGTTACTTTGCTTAATATCAAAAGTTCAACCCAATATACTTAACATATTAATTTTTATTATGGACCTACACAATAAAACACACTTCAAATAATTTTAAACTTTTAATTCAACCAAATATAATGTATTTGTTATAACCAAAAATATTATTGTTGTTTATTAAACTCAACAATCACCATAACATACCCCCATATATATACATATAATTTTATCCTCTCTAACTCAAATTATAATATTTATTTAACTATAATTTTAATAATTTATTGCTCTTTATTTTTTTTTACTATTACATATTATTTACATAAAATTTCTTTTCTATTTTTTCTATATGTTTTCAACTGTGTACTCGATTATTCGAATCAATCCAATTTAAAATTAATCGATTTGAATTAGTTCGGCCTACTAACAAAAAATCTCATATCTAACTTGATTAAAATTTAATAGATTTAGTTCTTATTCTTTTTCAAATTCTATCCAACCCGACGAGCAAATAGTGGTGGACTAAGATGAAATTAAAAAGAAATAAGGCCAATTATAGTGTACAGATACCTTCATACAGATATTCTCATTCGATGAAGGCTATGAGAACATCTGGCAGTTTACTATTTGATAGACAACAGCTTAGCAGAGCCTGCCGCAGCATATGTATATTATCCAGCCGAGCTGCATCTGAACTGATGTGAGCAGCTGCCAACCTTATAAAGGTTCACTATTGGGCTTCGTTTCATATAACCCAATAACTATACTACTATAGCGATGAAACTAATATTTTAAAGACATTTTTTTTATTTAATGGGACACGACAAAAATAAAAAATACTAATATAATTCTAAACTAATTACTTTAAAGAAATTATATTTGTGCAAACAACCACATTACCTTCTACATATTAAAAAAATTATTTAGAGACCAACTCTTGCTCTCTCTTATTTTTGAGTGAATTTCATTGATTTTTTTTACATTACATTTGTCACCTTTAAAATTATATTCAAAAAGTATAAAAAAATAATTTTATGCAGTTTTTTTTGTAGTCTTAATTTAGATGGTATTATATGATATTTGTCTTCCAAAATATTTTTTCAAGATTTCTGCTAGAAATGAGTAGCTATATGGAACATAGGTTTAAGATTAGCAAATAAAAACAAGCCTTGAAGTAGAATATATTTAACATAAGTTTTAGAAACTTTGATAAATAATGATTGTCAATTCTTAGCATATTTTTCATAATTAAATTTTATTAACAATAATATACAATTATAGATAAATTTGCATTAATATTATGATTACTTTATTTTCAATATATCTATTTCACTTACTAATGGTGAAAGATTGTTCTTAACAAAGACTCGTTTTTTATAAAAATATATATTCATTGTCAAGTTTACATAAAATTAGAGTTATTTATATTAAAATACTTATTTAATACTAATTGAATGTGCAAGAATATTAGAATTTATTTGGAATATTAGGAATTATAATTCACTCAAAAGTTGAATTCTTTTTTTTATTATTTTAAAATAACTAAAAATGAATAATTTGAATTCTTTTGAGAATTCTAATTTCATTTTTTCTTCATTTATAAATCGGACCAAAAGAGATTTAATTTTCAAATTCATTCACACACTTTTTAAATTTAATTCTATTTTATTATTAATATATTATAGTCATTTCAAATCATAAAATTAAATTTTAAATAGAAGTGAATTCTTTTTTTAAAAGAAATAGAATTTTTTTTTCATGTTAAATAATTTTTAAACAATCTCTTAGAATTTGACTAATAATAATTAAAATACTAATCAACTACCTATAAATAATGTAATATGTCTTTGTTTGTGGAAGAATTGTTAACTTGGTAGAAAATTACACGAGGATTCGAGTCCTCATTAAAATAAAAAAGTGAACAATATGTGTGAATGTGAGTGTGTATATGTATATAGCCTCTAAGATATATTATAACAAATTTTATAAATATTGTCAAAAATTGAACTTGATTTATTCAGATTACACAACTCAAAATACATTATGTTTGCTATTCAATTATGCATTTACGCATAGAAAATAATAATGCAATTTTCTAGTGTTATTTAATTTAACAAAAATATTATTTATACATTAAAATTATTCACTAAAATAAGTTATTATGTATTTTTATATAAATACATGTATAAATTAACGCTTTTTTCATGAAACGGCGATGAAAAGAGGAACAATAAGAGAAATCATTCAAGAGTAGAAGATCATGCTTTATCCTCTAAAGTACAAATTTAAAATTTAAAGGATTCGAATTCATAGAAGCCAATCTAATCCTAAGAAGATATATAATTCTCTCTTTTAACTGTGATCAAAATATATATATAAACTCTTTTAATATTGTATACCTAAATTATATACTCAAGGCAAGCAACTCTAAAAATAACAATCTAACCTAAAAATAATAATAATCCTTGATTATTGTAAGAAGTGTTAAATATATAATATTATACATTAATATAAAGTCACATAAAAATAAATTTTTATTATTATTATTAAAATAAACATTTCATTCAATATTTGGATCCCGAATCCAACGGCTCAAAAAAAGTAATGAGGCACTACAGATATGATACATAATTCAAAATATAAAATCCTATTATATAACTAACCAGCTAAGCGAACCTTTTAATAAGTTATGGGTTAGCAGCTTTGATTGTTAAAAAAAAATAACAAAAACACGTGTCTCAAAACTAGCATACCAAAACAAATATCTGTATATTAGCTCTGTACCGTAGTGTGACCCAAGAAATAACGATTGGAATGATCCTGTCATTTTGGCCCAAGTGTGATGGGCCCAGTTGTGCAAGTGCAGGTGCAGGTGCAGGGTGCACCCTCACTCACTCCAGATTCTCCCCATCTAACATCCAACCAAACCAACTAAGCCATCTCTCCGACTCTACGCATTAGATTTAGGCGGAGCTTTCTATCTGCCACCCTCCTCCTCCACATCGTTTCCATCGCCGCTCTTCTTCTCATAAAAAGCCCACCCTTTGTTCCTGCTCTTATATTCGCATTTTCATTAACATACTCATTCTCACAGGTAAATTCATTAACCATAATCACAATATATAGTATCGACGACCAAGCCAAGTTTGCTTATCCATTCGCCTTTGTTTCTGTGTTCGTTACAGGAAATGGAGGCCACAATGGCAGCCTGCAACTCTCTTAGCTCGCCTTCTGTTCCCATCCCAGTAAGCACCCACTTCTCCATGCTTCTAAATTCCAATTACTTGAACTAAATGTGTCATTGTTTGATTACTTAGATTTAATTTCATGTTTTGTGCCCTTCTAAACCTGAATCTGATCTTGAATGGGAAACGAAAATGAAAGGGCTTGTATGCGGGAACAAGTAGAGGAATCAAGAATTCACAATGCAGTTTCTTAGGTGCAACTAAGGTGAATTTTCCCAGCCAAACAATGCCCGGAACTTGTCAACTCAATCACAAACATAAAACACGTTCTGGAGCACTCCATGCTACCTGCCAGGGTGACAAGATCCTGGTAGCTAACAGAGGCGAAATCGCAGTTCGTGTTATTCGCACTGCTCATGAATTGGGAATACCCTGTGTGGCTGTGTACTCAACCATAGACAAGGATGCACTTCATGTCAAATTGGCTGATGAATCCGTTTGCATTGGTGAAGCGCCAAGCAGCCAATCGTAAGTTTCACATAATCACTCACATTTTCATATGCAGTCATAAATCCAATGCCTTTTCCCTTTTGTGATTAAGTATGCCTCTTGTTTACATATGTTTGTTTAATTTGATTTGTTAAATTTTTTTTTTTCCTGAGCAGGTACTTATTGATCCCAAATGTACTGTCTGCTGCTATTAGCCGTAGATGCACAATGTTGCATCCTGGATATGGTTTTCTTGCTGAGAATGCAGTGTTTGTTGAAATGTGTAGAGAACATGGAATCAATTTTATTGGACCTAATGTGAGTATTCTGTACGGTTTGAGGAGTTTGAGGAATTCCCCCTTTGCTCATTGTCTATTATTGCCTGGCATAATTTGAAAGCTTTACATTTCTTATTGAGTTTGTAATTTTTGCATTAACTCTTCAAATTTCAGCCTGACAGTATTCGGGTTATGGGTGACAAATCAACTGCCAGAGACACAATGAAGAATGCAGGGGTTCCTACTGTTCCAGGAAGTGATGGGCTTTTACAGGTATTGTATTCCATTCAGCTGTGTAAATAGCTTCAATTACCTTTATACAGAAGCTGGAGGTCAATTCACGTTATATGAATCAGTCTAATGAAAAAAATCGGTACAGAGCACTGAAGAAGCTATCAGGCTAGCAAATGAGATTGGTTTCCCTGTTATGATCAAGGTATTGGTCTGTAATATGTAGTCTTGTGCCTGTTTGAAGTAAATTCTAGCTGTTGTGGTTGGCATAAATGATTCCTTATAGGTTATTTTTCTTGTTCACTTCTCTATCCTTAACATAATTTGAATTTGAATTTTAAGGACGTGAGTTGATGATAACTAAAGAATTGAAAAAGAGAAAGCCAAAATTTCTTCTGCAGATTAGTGTAACAACTGGATGTATTTTGTGAACTGTGATAGTATGTTTTGCCATTTTTTTTTCCTTTCTCGATTTCTGTCACTTTTGCTGACATTTATTGTGTTCTTTAGGCAACAGCAGGTGGCGGTGGACGTGGTATGCGACTTGCTAAAGAACCTGGAGAGTTTGTGAAGTTGTTACAGGTATTGCCACCAGAATGCAAGTTCTTGTTATGTTGTCCGTACTTTTCAAATTGACATGGTTTAGTTTCTATCTTTCTTCTTTCATGATATCTATAGGCAAAAGCTAGATGGTGTAACCTGCAACTTAAATATAACTTAAATACAGAAGGCATAATATAAATCCTATGTGCAGAATTCCGGACTAGAAAAGAAGCTGAACGAGATAAGAAATTGGCAGATAAAAAAAAGAAGCTGAAGGAGATAAGAAATGGGTGCACCTGGCATATTATTTCCTTTTTAGTATAGGATTTATCTATCTTGTGCCCTAAGGGAACATGTTAAGATTACAAATTGAGAAAGTTTTTATTAGAAATATAAAAAATTTAAGTTTCCAATGCATTTGTTTTGCATTTATTAAGTGAAAAAATTTAAAACCTTCCACTAATGGTAAGCTTATCATGTGTCCTTAGGGCACATATTAGGTAAACCCTTTAGTGTATTATTTTCTAACAAAATAATGAATTATGAGTTGATTGGGGCCAATGAGTAGAACAAGATCTCCTGGAGCTTATCCAATAATTATTATGCCATGAAAGCAGAGTAGGTAGGTTTTAGGGCCAGACCAATAGTGTATTGTGATGGAATGGAGTTATGGAGATGATGTTATTTTTCTTGTCAAGAATTCTAGATTTAGTATCTTAGTTATATGCTTTTTTGATGATTTGTTTCAAATTCATTTCTTTTTTACAGCAAGCTAAGAGTGAGGCTGCTGCCGCCTTTGGTAATGATGGAGTTTATTTGGAGAAGTACATTCAAAATCCTAGGCACATTGAGTTCCAGGTAATGTTATCTCTTTTTCCTGTTGGAGTCTACAATTTGATTTAATCCTTGGGATTAGGAGAAAGGGATTTTATTTATGAAGAATGTGGATTGGGGCAGGCATTCAAGTAGGAACTGGGATTATTAAATGCAATTGAATTACTTTGCAGCTTAGAACACTAGTTTGCATTTATAAAAAGAAATATTTTTTTTACATATTTTTCCAAATTTTCAATTTCTGAATCCACTTTAGAGTTTACTCATCTTGTTCCTGACTAATTCATCTATCCATATGCTTCATCGCTTTACAGGTTCTTGCAGATAAATATGGTAATGTTGTTCACTTTGGAGAACGTGATTGCAGCATCCAGGTCTTATGACCTAACTTCTCTTATTTCTTTCTGTTTCTTCCTTTATCTATGTATAGATTGTCAAATGAATTTTTTTTCTTTCGTTTCTAATGACACTCATCAGAGGTCGGAATATATTAACATTTAAAAATACAAAATGTATTCAGTAAACCTGTTGTTATTCCTGACCTAGGTGAATCCAAGGCCTTAAAATTATATAATAAACTATAAACTATTATCATACATATGAAATGTGTGTTTCTGACTAGAGTAATATTCTCTTGTTTACCACTCACAAGAGTGTAGTTTACTGAACTTTGAATAATGTTATGTGCTGTGATTCAAGTAATTGTCAATCCCATTAGTTATTTTAGAGTTTCTTATCCTATTTTACCCACTGGTGTTTCTGGATAAAAAATAGCAGAGATACATATTTGATAAATACAAAAATCCTGGAACTTATATCACTTGGCACTGTAAATTCTATTTGACAAGTTCTTTGCAAGACTAAAAGATTGAAAAAATTTTGATTACATAGCTTCCCCCTGTAATCCCGTTTCAAATCATTCTACCTGAAGTAATTAAATCGGTTGAGTATGACTTCTCTTACAGAGGCGTAATCAGAAACTGTTGGAAGAAGCACCATCTCCTGCTTTGACCCCAGAGCTGCGGAAGGCAATGGGAGATGCAGCAGTTGCAGCAGCTGCATCTATCGGTTACATAGGTGTTGGAACAGTTGAATTCCTCTTGGATGAAAGGGGCTCCTTTTACTTCATGGAGATGAATACTCGTATCCAGGTTGAAACTGATTTCTAATCTACTTGTCTAATATGAAATTAATTTCTAATACATTATGCTCTTATTATATGAGGAGTTCTGCTGAATACTTTTGATCAGTCTCTCGTCTCTTTTTTCTTGATTGTGGGTTGGTTGGGATCAGGTTGAACATCCGGTGACAGAAATGATATCTTCTGTTGATTTGATTGAAGAGCAAATTCGTGTGGCTATGGGAGCGAAGCTTCGTTACAAACAGGTACTGAAGGAGATATCTTGCCTTTTGGTTTATTAGAATTAGGCTCTTAAATTTTAAATTCAAGCTTTTCCTACAGGAGGATATTATTCTGAGAGGACATTCTATTGAATGCCGTATCAATGCAGAAGATGCTTTTAAGGGATTTAGACCAGGGCCAGGTATCTTGATTTACCATCATGTATCAGAAGATGCATTTACATTCTAATACCAGCTTCCCCATCTGTGATATTAGTTTGAAACATAATCTTGCATCTGTGATCAATTAGTGCCTCTGTTAGGTCTTTATCAATACTAAGGAACTTTCCCTACAAACAACAGGTAGAATTACAGCATACTTACCATCAGGAGGCCCATTTGTCAGAATGGATAGTCATGTTTATCCTGATTATGTAGTTCCTCCAAGCTATGACTCCCTTCTTGGAAAGGTGTGATCTCTTTCGCGCTGCATTATCATTATTATTATTATTGGAACATATCTCTCTTCTGTTGTTTCTTTATCATACTCATTTGAGTTAATTTACTACATAGTTTTTGTCTTCATGGTCCATATGAACCTGGACTGCACGTAATCTGTCCATATAGAATTATCTGAGTTGTTCAATGATATATATATTGATATTATACATTTATTGATCATAATCTTTTCCTTTTATATTTATATTTCAATTCTTTTTAAAGTTGTTTGTCTCCTAGATGCTCCCCTTTAGGTTTAAGCAATGACTGGTTTGAATTTTGATGTAGTTAATACTTAATTAATATTCAAGTGGGAAGGAGATGGTTTAGTATAGTTTGCAGTTGAATAGTTGATAGTCTTTTTTTAAATAAGTTGCCCAGCCCTAACCCTTCGAACATGAAGTTATTATCGTTCCTGTCGTGTGCTGTGGAGATTAGGATTTCGATCAACCCAACTACATATCTACGGCTTGTTTCATTTGAAACCCTAATGTAGTCTTGATTTTGTGATCATTTTGTAGTTGATTGTGTGGGCTCCAACAAGAGAAAAAGCAATTGAACGCATGAAAAGGGCACTTGATGACACCATCATCACAGGTAAAATAATCTGATCTTTTTTACTGATTATTCTATAAAGAAACAAAAATAGAAAAACCTGGAAGAGGAAAAGAGAGAGAGGGGGGAGTTTGCTTAAATCCTTCGCTTCCAGTGATCTAACTATATAACTATTTTTTCGGTTACAGGTGTGCCTACAACAATTGAATATCATAAACTCATCCTTGACATAGAGGTGGGGCACCTTTTATGCTCTTCTGTTAACAAATAACCTTTAACCATATTTACCGGTGATCTCAAGAACTCAAGTTCAATACTATCTTTGTTATGTTGCAGGATTTCAGAAATGGCAAGGTTGACACTGCTTTCATTCCAAAGCATGAAGAGGAGTTGACCATGGTATGAATCTAATGTACCCTGACAATATTTAATTATTTATGTCCCTACCATTGGGTTGAAGAAATACTCTTGAACTTGCCTTCAATACCATACCTGTGATCCTTAATAACTTGATTTCTAACTTATTTGAGGTCTTCTACTAATGCAGCCACCTCAGAAGATGGTACCTGCTATTAACAAGGCAAAAGAACTTGTTGGAGCAACTGTATGATGGATATAACTCCCTGATGCCACCCCTTTTAAGAATACGTTTTTGAAAGCCTATGCAGTGCTAGTCCTTCGTTCTTGTGGACGTTTCAGTGAAATTTTGATAATCAGTCTGGCGTAGTTCCTTTTGTTCACATTACTTTATTGTAAAATTCATCTTTTCGTGTTTTATTATATCCCAAATTTTTATTAGTGCAAGGAATCGGAGTACCTCGTAATAATTAAAAATCATAGTTGTCCTTTTAGGCTTAGAGAATCTTTGTCCCCAACCTTGTTTGTAATTCTTGTATTAAGAACTCTGCTGTAGTCCTATCCTACACTTTTTTTTGTGCTTTCCACCCGCTACTCTCGAGTCTTATAAATTCCGTTGATTGTATTATCTTCTAAATTATTACATGTGTAATCACTTTTTTCTTAACTGCAATTCATACTATTTAAATTTCATCAAACAAGTAAGCTCTTAAATTCTTATTGCATTACTATTAACAATTTTGTTCAATCTCAGATAAAGTTCTCACGTACAAATATATATTTAAATTTAATATTATATTATATTATAAAAAGTGTAATTTTTTGCATAAATATCAGTAGACATGGGAATGTTGGAAGATCAGTTTATGCATTTCTACTTCCTATTGTTATTGATTTTATCGAAATAGTTCAAGATATTTCGTGCTATTATTGTTTGTCATTTGAAAATGATTTTACATGTACCTTTTAGATAATGGGACAGACAATTTTTTACCCAAACACATCAAATGAGAATTGTTACACTCTGTAATTTATCAGGTACCACTATTCTCCCTTATTTTTATTATATTTAATAGACAATTTTTAAATATATATCCTTTCTGTGTCTCGTACTAGTTCTATTACAGTTCCTAATGAAATTGGTGTATTCACATTGAAAACTAACGTTCTTCGTTTGTACGTTCTTGAGTGCTATTCTAAGAGGCAAAATAAACTAGAACTTGAATTAGAACTGGGTCTGTTGTTAACGTTTAACTAGTGAAAGGTAACAGACTTATCTGTGAGTTGGTTAAGGGGGAGAATCTGTTATTGATCATCATCATCATCAAAGAGTTAGTTACATGAGTCTATATATAGTTGCTGTCAATAACAGAAATATGCCAGAGTCAGCATAACTAACATAATAGCTTCTAACTTCTACAAGCTTTTATACACTTCTACATCTCTATTGTTAACGGGAAATTTTTTTGGTAAAGAATAAAGTTGATTGAAGAATGAATATTGTAACTAATCTTTTAAGGGAAGTGTGCATTTTACATGATATATTTATTTTTTGTAAAAAGAAAAATCTTCACTCTTCCTTAAAAGGCATTCTTCATCATAGCATTACCTTGTTCAAATGGTTCAGATTATGAACTAGAGCAGCTTTAAAAGCGCATGCCAAGTGTAACTTCGGCCACAAGCCCGGAACTTTCAGTTTTCTCGATTGAGGGCGTGCTTGAGAGGCTACTTTCAGAGATTTCAGAGAACGATTGAGTTTCGCTGGTGTCCTACAAGAGATATATGTAACGTGATGAGATGAGATGAGTGTAATAATGTCTTATTAACGGGAAAAAGCTATGATGAATATGAGAGACTGACTTGAAATAAGGAAGTTGTTGTAGAGCGAGAAGCGAATCCTGCGCCAACACCAAACATCATCATAGGCGTGTTTTCTTCAGCAAACTGTCTGAGCTTGTTTAACTCAGGCAATACAACTTTTGCAAGATCAGGTCTATCTTTTCTTTTCATTTCTGCACATCTGAGGCCAATCTTTGCAAAATGCAAGGCATGTTGAATTGGCCAGTCCTCAACAGCAGGGTCAAGCATTTCAGCAAAAGTGCCTCTCTGAATGGCTTTCGCAACCTGATGAGTCAAACCCATTGGTGACCTTGCAGTTATGATCTGAAGAAGCATGACTCCCAGTGAGTAAATATCAGACTTGACTCCAAGCATCCCTGTTTGCTGGTACTCAGGATCAATGTAGCAGAAAGTTCCTGCAGTTGATGTGAGTCTATACTGTGTGACAACGTCTGAAACCGAAGGAGGGACAAGCCTCGCTAACCCGACGTCACCAATCTTGCTCACCAGGTTGCGATCAAGCAAAATGTTTCCAGGTTTCAAGTCACGGTGCACCAGTGGCTCCGGCTTTGTCTGGTGGAGGAAAAGAAGGGCAGTTGCAATCTCTGCAGCAATTCGGAATCTTAACTGCCATGGGAGGACTGGTGCATTGCCTCTGTGGAAGAGGCAATCGTCTAAGCTTCCATTAGCCATGTACTCGTACACTAGGCATCCAATCTCCGGACACGCTCCCAGCAGGAGAACCATGTGTGGATGCCTTATGCAGCTTAGCACCTCAATCTCTTGGTGAAACTGTGACCATCCTTGAGATGCATTTGTCTTAAGTACTTTGATTGCAACTAGTGTGTGATCTAGTTCACACTTATACACTGGCCCATAACCTCCTTCACCCACCTTGAGAGCGTTGGAGAAGCCTTTTGTCGCTGCTTCAATTTCCTCAACCGTGTATCTTCTATACCTCGCAGAACCCCCGTATAACAAACCCTCTCCCGACTGCTTTAGCTCCGCTTCTGCTCTCATTCTCATCCCACAATTCATTTTTTTCTTAGCTTCCAACTCTGCTATTTTTCTAGATACTTCCGCTGCATTCGAGGCTGCTCTACACTTTTCTTTCTCCTTAGTAGCTACTTCCAACTCTGCTTTTTCAGCAGTTTGCTCCCCATGAAACTTCTTCCATTCTCGCATTTTCAAATTACGAAGCTCCAATGCCTGTTGTCAATCAACTAGTTAGTTAGTTAGTTAGTTAGTTGTATATGTACTTTTGTAGATTGCATTTGTTTAACTAATAAGGTACCTTTTGCTTTGCTATCAAAGCCTCCTTGCATGCTGTGCTATACACATCCATTGACTGCTCAAGTTCTAGCTTAAGTCTTCTCATTTCAGTTTCCACTTCATCCTGTAATTCGAAATCAGAATGTTAAAACACATAAGGTTCAAGGTGCAAGGTTCAAGGTTCAAGAATTCAAGAATATCTGACCAAAATAGCTAGGCTTGATGATGCTCCACTGTCCTGTGAATTAAAAGAGTATCCGTCGCTAAAATTAGCTGTCTCTTGTGAAGTGAAAGCGCAGTCGAGAAGGTTAGCTCCGAAGTCAGATCCCAAAGAAAGACGAGGGGGAGCTCCATCGTCCACACTTTCGTCATACAATGAAGAGAACAACTTATCAACCCCTGGCTTTCCATTCACGAATGAGATATCGCATTGAGTCATCGACGGTTCATATGGTTTGGGCTCTGGTCTACCAAGTTTGCTGAACAAGTTATCTAAGTTAGACCACTATTCCTCTCTTATTAATAAGTCTTAATAAGTCTTGATAGTTACTTACTTGATTGGGCTTGAGAAGTCCTCCAAGGACTGCCTTCCATGGTATCCAGGTTTCTCCAGTGGTCGTGGAGGGTGGTTGCGTGTCAGCCGCGAATCGAATCTTTCAGTACTGAAGAACTGAGACTCAGAGTAAGACTCAGACGGAGACGGAGACTGAGTAGAGTGCAGCGGCAATATGCTGTTACGGGGTCTAACAGTTAATTGAGCAGTTGCATATCTCACAGTTGAGATTTTTCCTTTGTTAATAACGTACACAGTGCAGAATGGTGGTGCCCCTTTCGATACTTGGTTTGGAACCTCCGCACCCCTGATTTTTCTGTCATATATATGCAGCAAATTCAACCATCAAAACATATCATTTTGCTATTAATAATAGAGTTTTATTTTATTTTATACAATTCGCCAATCATATTTATCTTTTTAAATGACTATATTCATGCTATTAATATAAAAAATAATTATTTTTTAAATGACCATCCACTTATAAAATTACTTTAAATTTACAATGCATCAAAAATTAAACTTTCAATAATATATCGAGTTATTTTATAGTTGGATTACGTTTTAGTATTCCTATTATCTGTTAAGTAAATGTTTCGGTTAGTGAGCTGGGGAACGAAGAATAATCAAATGTATACTTGAGAAAGCTGCTCTTTGATGATCCAAGTACTAAAAGTTCAATGGAATAGGATGTAATGCTATTTATTATCGCCTTAGGTATATCCGTGTCTTCCAGCAAGATTTCTTTGCATTGGATCTGTAGCCAATAATACAAGACAAAATTAATAATCAGCGAAAAAGAAAATGAAACGAGCATACATATTATTCTTGAAAAATGGAAAAAAGAACAATAAACATCGATGGAACTAACATTTTTTCTATTGCAGAAGACACGAAATGAGCCGAAAAGCTCTTTGGTTTCATTCTCCATTTGTTGCCTGTATGCTCTTCCCAGATCATCGTCGCCATTAACGGGTAAAAGGTTTCCGTCTGCATGCACTCATAGAAATCATTAACGTGTGCATGCATGCTTGCTATAAAGAAATTGACAATGCAAGCTGTGAATGAAGTAATAACAAAGATATCACATGACATCAATGATCCAAACAATAACGCAGACACACGATAGCATATATATTATTATTACATGGTGAGCGAATGGAAGATGCTTGTTGTCTAACATGGATAAGTACGAGAACTTGGTCTTTTGGAAGAAGATTATCAACTGTCCATTTTGCTGCATCCTGGCTTGTTTTGTTGTTCTCAATCGCCACTGCCACCACCCGCCCTGCTGCTCCGATCTTCTCTGCTAACAACGACCTTGACATATTAACTTTTCTTTTTCTTTTCTTTTCTTTCTTTCTGTAGCGTCGATTATATATCTCCTTACAATATTATATTTCCTTTAATTAGATGATATTTTGTTACGTGCTTCCAAAATTAGTAAACATAGCGCACTGTGTTCCATCTAGTAGTTAAGTGTTTTACGCGTAAGCTGACCATATTCCACCATTTCTTCAACTATATTCGTTCTGTTCTTATCTCTTTTTTATACTTGTACTGTTCAGTTTGTTATTGTCTATGTGGCTTCAGTTCTTTCTTAAGTGGTGACGTTGTACGACAGCTGCACTAATTTTAACTCATTAATGCATGGTAGATCCAATATGAATTTCGATCCATATATGGTCAAAGTTTGTTGGATAAATTTTTATGTTTAATTATATAATTTTTAAGAAGTGGATATTGGTATTCCAATTTTGACACCTTTATTCTCTGTTAAAAATAATATTTTTACATAATTACTTAAAAAATTCATGTAAAAAATCAATAAAAGTATAATAGATATTATTATTTGTTAATATAGGAACGGCAATTTCGTTCTCTAATATAACTTTTATTTTATTTCCTTAAGTAAATTCTATGATTAATATATTTTCTATGCAGTATTGTTGTAGTAATAACTAATAAACTTACTCCTAGAATAAAAAAAATAAAAATAAAATTACCCCTGTTATACCCAATTCATCAAAATGAAAGATATTTACCACCATTAAATGATAGTCTCTTGTTATTTGTTAAGCCAAAAAGTTAAAAAGTTTGAAAAATTAACCAACAGAAATTTAGCACATAAAAAAATTTGAAACTTTTTATATTTTAAAAAAATAATGATGGGAGGATTAATATTTTTAGTAAAAAATAGAAAATTAGTTAGTGTTGGCTTACATGTAAAACAAACTATTTCGTTACATATCCAAACGTTTTTATCAATCAAGTTTAATTAAAGGAAAAGTATAGAGTACCAACATATTATCTGCCAACTTATTGCCAACAATAATTAATTGTTATATTTTAAATATATATATAAAGAGACACATCCAGAAAATATATCTATAAAGACACTTCTATTAAACACAATCATAAAAAGACATTTTTATTAGACACATCCACGAAGACACTTTCATGAAACACAGTTATAAATAAGAGTTGGCAGAAGTTGACAGATATGCTGTTGGTAACGTAGCGGCACCGTTAATTAAATTAGTCCAAGTCCAACAAAAATCACTCACACAACATACACGTAAATCAAGCACTTTTTACTAATATTTTTTTTATCGTTAGTTAGTGGTTATTACAGTATTTTTTATTTTTTCTTCTTTTTTGTTTGATTTTTTTAGAATAAGGAGGAGGAGGAAGAGGAGGAGAGAAAGTTTTGAATTGTATAAAATTTATCAAAAAATAACACCGAAATTTTTTAACTATGATACGTGAAATTTTTTAATTTTGACATCAAAATTTTTTAATCATGATACAAATTCTTATTAAAACGGTGAAACAATAAGAATTCTGAGAATGTGAAATAAGAAAGAAAAAAAAGAGGAAGAAGAAGAGATTATTAAAAGGGTGAAGCAAAGAATTATGATCAGACTGTGAAATAAGAAGAAGAAAATTAAAAGAGGAGGAAGAGAAGGAGTTTTGAATTGTGTAGAATTTATTAATAATAGAACCAAAATTTTTTAACCGTGATATAAAAATTTTTTTAATTTGAATATCGAAATTTTTTATCTGTGACACTAGTTCTTGTTAAAAGAATGAAATAAGAAGAATTATGAGAATATGAAAGAAGGAGTAGGAAAGTAAGAGGAGGAGGAAGAGGAATGAGAGTTTGCATTTTCACTAGTTTGATCTCATCTTCTCTTTAATTGCATTGATTACAATTTTGCTCATTACTTAGTTCTTTTATTTCTTAGTTCTTTTAATCTTTTGTTCTTTGATTGCACAAAACCCCCTTTTGTTCTTGATGCACGGAAAACTTGTCTCACAACAAATCTCCCTTCGGCAAGTATACCGAATTGTCGTCAAGTAATAACTCACTATAGAGTGAGGTCGAATCCCACAGAGATTAACGGATTAAGCAATCAATGGTTAATTGATTATCCTAGTTAGACGAATCATAATAGGGTGATAAGTAACGAGGAAATGTAAATTGACAGAAAAGTAAAGAAAGCAATAAAGTGCAGAAAAGTAAAATGGCAAGAAAAGTAAATGTAAGAACTAAAAATAAAATGAACATTGGGATCAAGAGATATTGCAATCCTCCGGATCAAGTTCATTCCCATCTCTTCCTCAATCAATTCACTCATTGATCTCCTTGGCAATCTTAAGTGATTGAATTATAATTTCTTGTAATTCAATCTCTCAAATCTTGATCAATAGCCAATTCCTTGGTCAATTGCTCATGAGAAGAGATGAAGTATGGTCACTGATTATACCACATGCATTTCCCAAATCAAGTGTTGAGAGGATTATAGTCACATATCCATCCAAACCCAATTTGGTCTAGCATGAGAAAGCATTTCTAGCTTGATCTCTTCATTCCTCTTCCAAGGTTCAGAAGAGATCCAAGTATGAATAGTTTCTTTTCCAAGATAACTATCCAATTGGATGAAGATCGAAAGCTTTCAAGTAAAATCAAGAGAAAAGAAAGAAGAAGAAGAATAAGAACTACAATTGATCCATTGAATCACAATAAAGCTCTCTAACCCAATGTAAAGAGTTAGTTGATCATTGCTCTACAAAAATAGAAAAGAAAGAAAGTGCAGAAAAGTAAAGATGAAGATTAAAACTGAAATTGAAACTTCAAAATTCATAAATGAAAATTACAACTAAAATGAAACTACTCCTAGGAAGAAAAGAAGAGAAAAGGAAGAAGAGTGGTTGAGGGAGGGGTCCGAAGACCCACTCCCCTTGGAGTGTGCCAATTCACAGAAGTTCGAATTGGTCTTCACTCTTTCCCCCTTCCTTCAATTCTCAGAATTCCAGAATGCTTTGAATGTAAAAACTAAGGCCTTTATATAGGCTCTCCTAAATTACAAAATGAAAATAAAAGCAAATTACAATAAAATGAAAATTCCTATTCTAGATGCTTCTTGTGGTCTTGATTGGTTGACAATTGTGGGCTTGCTTGCTTGAGCTTTGAAGTGGACTTTGAGAGAGAAGTGAGTTAAGTTGAGGCTCAGGTGCTAAGGTTAGTGCTAAAGTTAGCCACACTAACGCTACAAGTGTGGCGTTAGTGCTGAAGTTATTGTGGCTAACGTTGCACTTGCTGCCCAGTTGGTGTTTTTGGGGCTTAAAAGATGCCTCTTGTTTGTACTCAAATTTCATGCTCACTATAAAGTATTATATATCGTTGGAAAGCCCTGAATGTCAGCTTTCTAACGCAACTGGAATCACCTCAATTGGACCTCTGTAGCTCAAGTTATGCTCCTTTGAAGTGGACATGGTTGCTGGCATATATGCCAACGTTACTGAAAATGTTGATTGCCAATAACGCTAGCAATTTTCCCGTTTCTGAAGCTCAAAATTAGTGTCCACCCCATACTATTATATATTGTTAGAAAGCCCTGGATGTCTACTTTCCAATGCCTTTGGAAGCGCATCATTTGGAGCTCTACAACTCGAGTTATACTTCTTGGAAGGTGAAGAGGTCAGTTGGCCTAAATACAGGCTGATACCATGTTCATTATTACACTTTCGGGGCAGGTTTTCTCCCTCAAATTTAGTGTCAAACATGTAGTGCCATATATGCTTGGAAAGCTCTAGAATCCTACTTTCCAATGCCACTGAAATCACCTCATTTGGAGCTTTGTGGCTCAAGTTATGCATGTTTGAAGAAGGCATGGTCAGACTGTCAGGTGCTACGTTAACTTCCACGTTAACTAAGTTAACGTGGGAGTTAACGTGGCTCATGGTGGCATGTGTGGCTCCTTCCAACGTTAGTGACAATGTTGGGTGTCACTAACGTTGGCGATCACCTTCTTTCCTCACGTTAGCTTCCACGTTAACTAAGTTAACGTGGGAGTCAACGTGGCTCATTGGGGGCTTGTGTTCTTCCAACGTTAGTGACAATGTTGGGTGTCACTAACGTTGTTGACCACTTTATTCCTTCACGTTAGCTTCCATGTTAACTAGGTTAACGTGGGAGTTAACGTGGCTTAATGTGCTTTGGCCAACGTTAGTGACAATGTTGAGTGTCACTAACGTTGGCTTCCCCCCTTCCTTCTTAACGTTAGAGGCCACGTTAACTAGGTTAACGTGGACTCTAACGTGGCCACTCATGAGCTTGGACCAACGTTAGTGATAATGTTAAGTGTCACTAACGTTGGCTCCATTTCCTTTCTTCAAAGTTAATGCCACTAACTTTTTCCACTAACGTTGGGGCTTTCCTTCCTTCCATGTTAGTGTCTACGTTAGTGTAACTAACGTAGCCACTAACGTGGCTCTTCTCTTCTTCTTTTGGCCTGAAATCAATCAAACAAAGTGCATCAAAGTCTTGCTCTTAATCATGGAATCATGCATCATCCAATTTATCATTCAATTCATGCAAAATTCTCATGAAATCATTCAAAATTCATAATGTTTGCTTGAATCAAGATGTAAGTGAATATCTACCCAAAACTAGCTTATTTCCTAAGAAAATGCATGAAACTACCTTAAAAACAGTAAAGAAAAGGTCAGTGAAACTGGCCAAAATGCCCTGGCATCAGTTCTCTTAACAACCGAAAGCGTAACATTTCATTTGCATTCCTAGGGAGAATGACCCGAGGTTGAAAGAATCTCGATTTATATTAGAAATTGTAAACTTTGATCGAGCATTACTTGTTGGTTGAGAACTATACTTGCAACGAGGTTATTTCTCCTTTACCGAGAAGGAATTCTTAACCGACGAATTTGCTCGCATCAAGTTTTTGGCCCCATTGCCGGGGATGCAAATGATGTGATATCTTTTGGTTGTTGTAAATATATTAATAGTGTAAATAACTCTTTTTGGTTGTTTGGTTGCTTTTCCTAGTAGGATTTTGTTTATATTTTCTTGATGACTTTTTCACACCATCACCACAATGCACCCCAATGGAAACCAAACACTTGCCTTTATAGTCACCAATCTTATACGCCATCCCCTCACTATATACAAAACCAAAACCCTTACCCTCATGAGTTTGATTGTCAACCTTCATCACCTTAATCTTCATCTTCATATATGGATCAAGCCACACAAGAATTACTTTTCATGCTCATTCAAGAACAACAAGAGTTCCGGAAGAAGCAAGAGCAAGTCATGTCTACCTTAGCAAAAGCTTTGGGTCATTTAGCTTCATTGCATTCATGCCAAAAACAAGAAATTCTAGTGGATGAATGTGTGGGACCAAGTGAAGAGTGTGGAGTGAAAGAAGAATTGCAAAATCAAGAAGAAGACGTCAAGTCATAACATGAAGTGAAAAGAGAGATAAGTGAAGGGTAGGTAGGAATTGATCAAGAGAATTCCATCATTCAAGATTTTTTGTCCAACTTAGGTAATTCCTCCTATGACCTTCATGGACCTCCATTATTAGATTTGGAAGGAGATGTTGATGTGGACTTCACACAACCTCCAATTTTTTACTTGAGTGATGATGAAGAAGATTCAAAAGAGGTTGAGGAAGATTCTATTCGCCAAGAAGTGAAGATAGTTGTGCAAGAACGAACTGAGCGGGTGAAGACTTCTATAACAAGATTTTTAGCCCCACATCACTATGCCATTTTAGAAACGGATGGTCAACTTCGAACCTTTCTTGGAGTAGTGGATGGTGAAGAGAAGAATGTTAATTGGCAAGGAAATGGAATGTTCATCAAAGGAGCCAACTTAACATTTGGAGCTCAATTATGGTGCAAGAGTCAATGTAGTGGATTCCGGGGAGTGCACGAGCATATCAATGGTGATAGAGGAACTCAAGTATGGGATCCAGGCATTAATTTCAAGAATCAATACTTAAGGATCCTAGTTGCTAGCTTGAAGTCTCTTAAGAGTTTGACGCAATTCATTTGGGACCCCGGAGGTCAAATCAATAGCAAACTTGGTTGGAGATTCAAGGAGGAGTGGAAGCATAAGCCACCCTAACAAGGATCTCCTCACCAAGTCTAACTTAGGACTATAAACCAAAGTGCTAGGTGGGAGACATTGATGAGAGGATATTTTATACGCTTTTTGGGGGTATTTTCATATAGTTTTAGTAGGATTTAGCTACTTTTTAGTATAGTTTTATTAGTTTTTATGCAAAAATCACATTTCTGGCCTTTACTATGAGTTTGTATATTTTTCTTTGATTTCAGGTATTTTCTGGCTGAAGTTGAGGGATCTGAGCAAAAATCTGATTCAGAGGCTGAAAAAGGACTGCAGATGCTGTTGGATTCTGACCCTGCTTCACGCGAAATAGATTTTTTCGAGCTACAGAAACCCAATTGGCATGCTCTCAATTGCGTTGGAAAGTAGACATCCAGGGCTTTCCAGAAATATATAATAGTCCATACTTTGCCCGAGTTTTGATGATGCAAACTGGCATTTAAACGCCAACTTCCTGCCCTATTATGAAGTTAAGCGCCAGAAACAGGTTACAAACCAGAGTTAAACGCCACAAACAAGCTGCAACCTGGCATTTAACTAAAAAAGAAGTCTCTACACGTGTAAAGCTCAATGCTCAGCCCAAAGACACACTAAGTGGGCCCCAGAAGTGGATTTCTGCACTATCCATCTTAGTTTACTCAATTTCTGTAAACCCTAGCTACTAGTTTAGTATAAATACTACTTTTAGAGACTTACTATGTATCTCATGACATTTTACACATTTAATATTGTATTTCTGACGCATGAGTCTCTAAACCCCATGGTTGGGGGTGAGGAGCTCTACTGTGTTTCGATGAATTAATGCAATTACTACTGTTTTTCATTCAATCATGCTTGTTTCTATTCTAAGATATTCACTCGCACTTCACTCTGATGAATGTGATGATCCGTGACACTCATCATCATTCTCACCTATGAGCGCGTACCCGACAACCACCTCCGTTTTATCTGCACTAGCTTGAGTGTGTATCTCTTAGCCTCCTGGTTCACGATCAGAGTCTTCGTGGTATAGGTTAGAATTATTGGCAGCCATTCCTGAGATCCGGAAAGTCTAAACCTTGTCTGTGGTATTCTGAGTAGGATCTGGAAAGGTATGACTGTGACGAGCTTCAAACTCGCGAGTGTTGGGCACAGTGACAGACGCAAAAGAATCAATGGATTCTATTCCAACATGAGTGAGAACCGACAGATGATTAGTCGTGCGGTGACAACGCATTTGGACCATTTTCACTGAGAGGATGGATGGTAGCCATTGACAACGGTGATCCACCAACATATAGCTTACCACGGAAGGAGCCTTGCGTGCGTGAAGAAGAAGACAGTAGGAAAGCAGAGATTCAGAAGACAGAGCATCTCCAAAACCTCAACCTGTTCTCCATTACTGCATAACAAGTATTATTTATTTTATGTTATTTACTCTTCATAAACTCTACCATTTTTATTACTAATTTCCTGACTAAGAGTTACAAAATAACCATAGCTTGCTTCAAGCCAACAATCTCCGTGGGATCGACCCTTACTCACGTAAGGTATTACTTAGACGACCCAGTGCACTTGCTAGTTAGTGGTACGAGTTGTGAAAAGTGTGATTTACAATTTTGTGCACCAAGTTTTTGGCGCCGTTGCCGGAGATTGTTCGAGTTTGGACAACTGACGGTCTATTTTGTTGCTTAGATTAGGAAAAATTTTTCTTTTTTTTTTTTGGTTCAGAGTATAAAATTTTTTAAGTTTGGTGTCATTTTGTGGTTTTTCTCTTTCCTCATAAAATTTAAAATTCAAAAAAATATATATCATTTCCTTTAATTTCTCATAATTTTTGAAAACCTACTCTTACTCTATTATTATGATTTAAAAATTTTAAGTTTGGTGTTTCCTTATTGAGGAAGTTTCAACATTTAAAATTTTGAAATCATATCTTTTTCAAAACTTACTAACCACTTTCTCTCTCTCTCCATTTTTCGAAAATATTCACCCATTTTTCATCTATTTTATTTTTTTATTTTTTTAATTTTAATTTCAAAAAAAAAATATATATATATATAAAATAAAATAAAATTTTTATCCACATCATCTCCTTTACTCCAACATGGACATAAGTGGAAATGAACAGTCCAGAAGGACTCTGGGGTCATATGCTAACCCCATTACTGCTGCATATGGGAGTAGTATCTATATACCTCCCATCAAAGCAAGCAATTTTGAGCTAAATCTCAGCTCATTGTCATGGTGTAGCAAAATTGCCAGTATTCCGGTCTTCCACAGGAAGAACCTACTGAGTTTCTGGCACAGTTCTCACAAATTGCTGACACAGTACGTGACAAGGAAGTAGATCAGGATGTCTACAGATTATTACTATTTTCATTTGTTGTAAAAGATCAAGCTAAGCGGTGGTTAAATAACCAACCTACAGCAAGCATAAGAACATGGAAACAGTTATCAGACAAATTCCTGAATCAATATTTCCCTCCAAAAAGGATGACATAGCTAAGGCTGGACATCCAAGGCTTTAAACAAGAGGATGATGAATCCCTTTTTAACGCCTGGGAGAGGTACAGAGGAATGCTAACAGGGATATGGAATCACAATTGAATCAGACAAAATAGCAGTTATCAAAACAGATAACAGAGGAGTGCCAAGAAGTTCAATTAAGAAGTGGAAAAACGCTAAACACTTCAACTCAAAGCAGCAGAAAACTAAGAAAAGAACAACTGACAGAGGAGGAGCAACCTGCTACCCAAAATCCCTCTGAGGACAGTAAGAGCCCAGAGAGGAATAGGTCTGGCATTCAAACGCCAAAAACAGGTGAAAAACTGGCGTTAGACTCCAAATCCACGTCCAGTTCTGGCGTTCAGACGCTAGAAAAGGGTAGGAATCTGGCGTTAAACGCCCAATCCATGTCCAGATCTGGCGTTCAAACGCCAGTGAGGGATCAGACACCTGCAAGTGTTGATACTAACTCCCTCAAGAAGGCTTCTCAACCTGCCTCTGTAGGAAATAAACCTGCAGCAACTAAGGTTGAAGAATATAAAGCCAAAATACCTTATCCTCAGAAACTCCGCCAAGCGGAACGGGATAAACAATTTGCCCGCTTTGCAGACTATCTCAGGACTCTTGAAATAAAGATTCCATTTGCAGAGGCACTTGAGCAAATACCCTCTTATGCTAAGTTTATGAAAGAGATCTTAAGTCATAAGAAGAATTGGAGAGAAACAGAAAAAGTTTTTCTCACTGAAGAATGTAGTGCAGTCATCCTAACAAGCTTACCAGAGAAGCTTAAGGATCCCGGAAGCTTTATGATACCATGCACATTAGAGAGTACTTGTACCAAGACAGCTCTATGTGACCTTAGGGCAAGTATCAATCTAATCCCTGCATCCACTATCAGAAAGCTTGGCTTGGCTGAAGAGGTCAAACCAACCCGGATATGTCTTCAACTTGCTGATGGCTCCATTAAATATCCATCAGGCATAATTGAGGACATGATTGTCAAGGTTGGGCCATTCGCCTTTCCCACTGACTTTGTAGTGCTGGAAATGGAAGAGCACAAAAGTGCAACTCTCATTCTAGGAAGACCCTTCCTAGCAACTGGACGAACTCTCATTGATGTCCAAAAAAGGGGAGGTGACCTTAAGAGTCAATGAAGACGAGTTCAAGCTGAATGCTGTTGAGGCAATGAAGCATCCAGACACATCAAAAGACTGCATGCGGTGTTGATATTATTGACTCCCTGGTAGAGGAAATCAACATGGCTAAGAGTCTCGAATTAGAGCTAGAATATATCTTTAAAGATGTCCAGCCT
This sequence comes from Arachis hypogaea, assembly GCF_003086295.3. Taxonomy (NCBI): domain Eukaryota; kingdom Viridiplantae; phylum Streptophyta; class Magnoliopsida; order Fabales; family Fabaceae; genus Arachis; species Arachis hypogaea. The sequence goes on along the minus strand of NC_092048.1, from coordinate 92,491,746 downwards.
GATCTGGAGGAATCAGAGGAAATAAAAGAGCCTCTAAAATTTCCTCAAGAAGAGGAGAAACCTCCTAAACCCGAGCTCAAACCACTACCATCATCCCTGAAATACGCATTTCTGGGAGAAGGTGACACTTTTCCGGTGATCATAAGCTCTGCTTTAAATCCACAGGAAGAGAAAGCACTACTTCAAGTGCTAAGGACACACAAAGAAGCTCTTGGGTGGTCCATAAGTGATCTTAAGGGCATCAGCCCAGCAAGATGCATGCACAAGATCCTATTAGAGGACGATGTTAAGCCAGTGGTTCAACCACAGAGGCGACTAAATCCAGCCATGAAGGAGGTGGTGCAGAAAAAGGTCATCAAGTTACTGGAGGCTGGGATTATTTATTCCATTTCTGATAGCCCCTGGGTGAGCCCTGTCCAAGTTGTCCCCAAGAAGGGAGGCATGACAGTGGTTCATAATGAAAAAAATGAACTGGTTCCTACAAGAACAGTTACAGGGTGGCGTATGTGTATTGATTACAGAAGGTTCAATACAGCCACCAGGAAGGATCACTTTCCTTTACCATTCATAGACCAGATGCTAGAAAGACTAGCAGGTCATGAATACTACTACTTTTTGGATGGCTATTCAGGTTATAACCAAATTGTAGTAGATCCTCAGTACCAAGAGAAAACAACATTCACATGTCCTTCTGGAGTGTTTGCCTACAGAAGGATACCTATTGGTCTGTGCAATGTACCTGCAACCTTTCAGAGGTGCATGCTCTCTATCTTCTCTGATATGATAGAGAAATTTCTGGAAGTCTTCATGGATGACTTTTCAGTATTTGGAGATTCATTCAGCTCCTGCCTTGACTATTTAGCACTTGTTCTGAAAAGATGCCAAGAGACTAACCTAGTTTTAAACTGGAAAAAATGTCACTTTATGGTGACTGAAGGAATTGTCCTTGGGCATAAAATTTCAAACAAGGGAATAGAGGTGGATCAAGCTAAAGTGGAAGTAATTGAAAAATTACCACCACCTGCCAATGTTAAGGCAATCAGAAGCTTTCTGGAGCATGCAAGATTCTATAGGAGGTTTATAAAGGATTTTTCAAAAATTGCAAAACCTCTGAGCAACCTGCTAGCTACTGACACGCCATTTGTGTTTGACACAGAGTGTCTGCAGGCGTTTGAAACTCTGAAAGCTAAGCTGGTCACAGCACCAGTTATTTCTGCACCAAACTGGACATACCATTTGAACTAATGTGTGATGCCAGTGACCATGTCATTGGTGCAGTATTGGGACAGAGGCATAACAAGCTTCTGCATGTCATTTATTATGCTAGCTGTATTTTAAATGATGCCCAGAAAAATTACACAATCACAGAAAAAGAATTGCTTGCAGTGGTTTGTGCCATTGACAAGTTTAGATCATACTTAGTAGGATCAAAATTGATTGTGTACATTGACCATGCTGCTCTTAAATATCTACTCACAAAGCAGGATTCAAAACCTAGGCTCATAAGATGGGTGTTGCTTCTGCAAGAGTTTGATATAGAAATAAGAGACAGAAAAGGGATAGAGAACCAAGTGGCTGATCATCTGTCCCGGATAGAGCCAGTAGAAGGGACGTCTTTTCCCTCTATTGAGATCTCTGAAACCTTTCCGGATGAGCAACTGTTTGCCATTTAGGAAACACCATGATTTGCAGACATTACAAACTATAAAGCTGCAAGATTCATACCCAAGGAGTACCGCAGGCAACAAACGAAAAAATTAATTACTGATGCAAAGTACTACCTGTGGGATGAACCATATCTCTTTAAGAGATGTGCAGACAGAATAATCCGTAGGTGTGTGCCTAGATAAGAAGCACAGAAGATCCTATGGCACTATCATGGATCACAATATGGAGGACATTTCGGAGGTGAGCGAACAGTCACAAAAGTCCTCCAATGTGGCTTTTACTAGCCCACTCTCTATAAAGACTCCCAAGAGTTTGTGCGTAACTGTGACAGCTGCCAGAGAGCTGGTAATCTGCCTCATAGTTACGTCATGCCTCAGTAAGGGACCTTAGAGATTGAGTTGTTTGACGTATGGGGTATTGACTTCATGGGGCCTTTCCCACCATCATACTCAAATACTTATATTCTGGTGGCAGTCGACTATGTATCCAAATGGGTAGAGGCCATTGCAACACCCACCAATGATACTAAGACAGTGCTGAAGTTCCTCCAGAAACATATCTTCAGCAGGTTTGGTGTCCTTAGAGCACTAATCAGTGATGGGACACTCACTTCTGCAACAAACAACTTTACTCTGCTTTGGTCCGATATGGAATTAGCCATAAGGTGGCAACTCCATATCATCCAAAGATAAATGGGCAAGCTGAAGTCTCTAATAGAGAACTAAAAAGAATCCTGGAATGGACTGTAAGTACCCGTAGAAAAAGATTGGGCAAGAAGCTTGGATGATGCCCTGTGGGCATACAGAACAGCATTCAAGACTCCTATAGGGACCTCTCCATACCAGCTTGTGTATGGTAAGGCCTGTCATCTACCCGTGGAACTAGAGCATAAGGCCTATTGGGCAACCAGATTCCTAAACTTTAATGCCAAATTAGCTGGAGAAAAAAGATTGCTCCAGCTGAATGAGCTAGAGGAATTTATACTCACTGCTTTCGAAAATGCTAAGCTCTATAAAGAGAAAGCAAAAAGGTGGCATGACAGAAAGCTGTCATCTAGAGTCTTTGAACCAGGACAGAAAGTTTTGCTGTTTAACTCTAGGCCTAGATTATTCCCCGGGAAATTAAAATCCCGGTGGAGGGGACCATATGTGATTAAAAGTGTGTCACCATATGGCTATGTGGAGCTTCAAGACATTGATTCTAATAAGAAGTTCATTGTTAATGGACAGCGAATCAAGCATTATCTTGAAGGCAATGTTGAGCAAGAATGCTCAAAGCTGAGGCTAGATTAAAAGCTCAGCAAGGTCCAGCTAAAGATAATAAAGATGCGCTCGCTGGGAGGAAACCCAGCCATTAGCAAAGCTTATTTGTTATTTAAATAATAATTATACGAGTTTAATATAAATAATCTTCAAGGTAAAGAATCAATTGCATAAGTTCATAGAGTTACAGAAGGATTCAGAGAACAAAACAGGGAAAAGGAGCTCACTGGCAAGAAAATGCTAGTAAGAGGTATATTTGGGCGTTAAACGCCCAAAAGAAGCATATACTGGGCGTTTAATGCCAGTAATGATACCTTTCTGGGCGTTAAACGCCAGAATGGGTACCATTCTGGGTGTTTAACGCCAAACTTGCAACATCCTGGGCATTCAGAAAAACGCCCAGTGACAAAGGAATTCTGGCGTTTAACGCCAGCCAGAAGCAACAGCTGGGCGTTAAACGCCCAAAAGAGGCTACAGAGGGGCGTTAAACGCCCAAAACATGCAGCAGTTGGGCGTTTAACGCCAGGATTGTGGAGGGGAGGAAGTTTTGTTTTCCAAATCTATTTTTTTTCAAATTTTCATGATTTCATCCATAATTTCTTGCATAAACATGTTACAAATCATCATCTTTCAAATTCAAAAAAAAAAAAAATAATAATAATAAAATCTTTCTTCATTCTCCTTCAACTTCTTTTCAAATCTTTTCCAAAACTCATCTATCTTTTTAAATTCTTTTCAAATCTTTTTCAAACTATCATATTATCTTTTCAAAATTAAATCTATCTCTTTCAAATCTCCCTCTTATCTTTTCAAATTTAAAATTTCATCTTTTGCATATCCTAATTATCTTTTTACAAATCATATCTTCTATCATATCATTTTCAAAATTTTCAAACCCACCCCCTCCTTTATAAATTCAAAGTCGGCCTCCCCCTCTCCTTCACCATTCGAATTTGGCTCACCTTCTATTCCTCTCCTTTCCTTTCTTTTGCTTGAGGACAAGTAAACCTCTAAGTTTGGTGTGCTTTGCGTAACCACTGAGCTAAGACTCACTAAGATCTTGGCCCCTAAAGGGAAACAAACCACTTTAAGAGGCAAGAAAAAGAATATTCCAAAACCACTTTGGAATCAGGAGAAGTTCTTAACAAAAGAACATGCAGACCATTACTACAGAATAATGGGTCTAAGATCAGTGATCCCGGAAGTTAAATTCGATTTGAAAGAAGACGAATATCCGGAGATCCAAGAGCAAATTCGAAAAAGGGGCTAGGAAATCCTAGCTAATCCTGAGACAAAGGTGGGAAGAAACATGGTTCAGGAATTCTACGCAAATGTGTGGCAAACAGATAGGCAGAGAATGGCTGGAATCGCCTTTTACACCTTTCGAACCATGGTCAGAGGGAAAGCTATTTACTTCCACATTGACAAAATAAGAGAGATCTTCAAGCTGCAGCAACTACAAGATGATCCGGATTCCTTTAGTAAGAGAATGGTGAGATCAGATAAGCACTTGGACCAAGTTCTGAAGGACATATGCATCCCTGGAACCAAGTGGATAACCAACACAAAGGGTGTCCCAAATCAACTCAAGAGAGGAGATCTCAAACCAGTCACTAGGGGCTGGCTGGACTTCATTGGGCGTTCCATATTGCCCATCAGTAACCGCTTTGAGGTTACCCTCAAAAGAGCAATAATGATCCATTGTATTATGCAGGGAAACGAAGTGGAGGTTCAAGATCTAATTTCGTGTGAGCTCTACACAATTGCAAACAAGAACTCCAAAGAAGCCAAATTGGCTTACCCAAGCTTAATATCTCTGCTATGCAAGGATGCTGGGGTAAAGATGGGAGTGGATGAGTATATCTCAGTCGGCACCCAATCACCAAAAAATCAATGGAAGGACAACAGGTGCAAGAAAACTCCATCAAAAGGAGGGCACATGAGTTCCTCCCAGAAATCCCTCAGATTGACTATTGGACCCGCCTAGAGGCCTCTGTCACCAAGATGCAAGAAGCTATGGATCAACTAAAAGAAGAACAGTAAGTTCAAAATAGCATGCTCTGCAAACTGCTGAGGGAACAAGAGGAGCAAGGGCGTGAGCTACAGGAGCTGAAGTGCCAGAAGCTGTCTCTCGAAGGGCCAAGCACCCTATAGACTAAAGGAGCATCCATCTCCCAAAATAAAGGTTGTTGAGTTCTAATCTTAGTCTTAACTCTGTGATAACTTTTACTATAGAAAGCTACCTTAGAAGTTATAAGAGTAGTAGTAATTAGTATCTTTATTTTTTATTTTTCTATCCCCAAATAAGTTATAATTTATCTTTCTTATCATCATTAAACATGAATAAAATAATAGATTTTTAGAATAAGGAGGCAATTTTATTTTCGAGTTTTTAATAAGAAAAATTCAAATTATTTATATGTGGTGGCAATACTTTTTGTTCTCTGAATGAATGCTTGAATAGTGCATATGTCTTTTGAATTTGATGTTTATGAATGTTAAAATTGTTGGCTCTTGAAGAATGATGAAAAAGAGAAATGTTATTGATAATCTGAAAAATCATGAAATTGATTCTTGAAGCAAGAAAAAGTAGCAAAAAAAAAAAAAGCAAAAATACCAGTAACCCTTTAAACCAAAAGGCAAGGGTAATAAAAAGGATCCAAGGCTTTGAGTATTAATGGATAGGAGGGCCCAAAGGAATAAAATCCCGGCCTAAGCGGCTAAACTAAGCTGTCCCTAACCATGTGCTTGTGGCGTGAAGGTGTCAAGTGAAAAGCTTGAGACTGAGCGGTTAAAGTCGTGATCCAAAGCAAAAAGAGTGTGCTTAAGAACCCTGGACACCTCTAATTGGGGACTCTAGCAAAGCTGAGTCACAATCTGAAAAGGTTCACCCAGTTATGTGTCTGTGGCATTTATGTATCCAGTGGTAATACTGAAAAACAAAGTGCTTAGGGCCACGGCCAAGACTCATAAAGTAGCTGTGTTCAAGAATCAACATACTAAACTAGGAGAATCAATAACACTATCTGAATTCTGAATTCCTATAGATGCCAATCATTCTGAACTTCAAAGGATGAATGGAGATGCCAAAACTATTCAGAAGCGAAAAGCTACTAGTCCTGCTCATCTAATAAGAATTTGAGCTTCATGTAAAACTTTGAGATGCTATTGCCTCTTGACCTTCTTTATATCCTGTTTTATTTATCTAGTTTCTTGAGGACAAGCAACAGTTTAAGTTTGGTGTTGTGATGAGCAGATATTTTATACGCTTTTTGGGGGTATTTTCATAGTTTTAGTAGGATTTAGCTACTTTTTAGTATAGTTTTATTAGTTTTTATGCAAAAATCACATTTCTGGACTTTACTATGAGTTTGTATGTTTTTCTGTGATTTCAGGTATTTTTTGGCTGAAGTTGAGGGATCTGAGGCAAAATCTGATTCAGAGGCTGAAAAAGGACTGCAGATGCTGTTGGATTCTGACCCTTCTTCACACGAAATGGATTTTTTTGAGCTACAGAAACCTAATTGGCACTCTCTCAATTGCGTTGGAAAGTAGACATCCAGGACTTTCTAGCAATATATAATAGTCTATACTTTGCCCGAGTTTTGACGACGCAAACTGGCATTTAAACGCCAATTTGCTGCCCTATTCTGAAGTTAAGCGCCAGAAACAGGTTACAAACAAGAGTTAAACGCCACAAACAAACTGCAACCTGGCATTTAACTCCAAGAGAAGCCTCTACACGTGTAAAGCTCATAACTCAGCCCAAACACACACTAAGTGGGCCCCAGAAGTGGATTTCTGCACTATCCATCTTAGTTTACTCAATTTCTGTAAACCCTAGCTACTAGTTTAGTATAAATACTACTTTTAGAGATTTACTATGTATCTCATGGCATTTTACACATTTTATATTGTATTTCTGACGGCATGATTCTCTAAACCCCATGGTTGGGGGTGAGGAGCTATGCTGTGTTTCGATGAATTAATGCAATTACTACTATTTTTCATTCAATCACGCTTGTTTTTATTCTAAGATATTCACTCGCACTTCACTCTGATGAATGTGATGATCCGTGACACTCATCATCATTCTTACCTATGAATGCGTGCCTGACAACCACCTCCGTTCTATCTGCACTAGCTTGAGTGTGTATCTCTTAGCCTCCTGGTTCACGATCAGAGTCTTCGTGGTATAGGTTAGAATTATTGGCAGCCATTCCTGAGATCCAGAAAGTCTAAACCTTGTCTGTGGTATTCTGAGTAGGATTTGGGAAGGGATGACTGTGATGAGCTTCAAACTCGCGAGTGTTGGGCGTAGTGACAGACGCAAAAGAATCAATGGATTCTATTCCAACATGAGTGAGAACCGACAGATGATTAGTCGTGTGGTGACAGCGCATTTGGACCATTTTCACTGAGAGAATGGATGGTAGCCATTGACAACGGTGATCCACCAACATACATCTTACCATGGAAGGAGCCTTGCGTGCGTGAAGAAGAAGACAGTAGGAAAGCAGAGATTCAGAAGACAGAGCATCTCCAAAACCTCAACCTGTTCTCCATTACTGCATAACAAGTATTATTTATTTTATGTTATTTACTCTTCATAAACTCTATCATTTTTATTACTAATTTCCTGACTAAGAGTTACAAAATAACCATAGCTTGCTTCAAGCCGACAATCTCCGTGGGATCGACCCTTACTCACGTAAGGTATTACTTGGACGACTCAGTGCACTTTCTGGTTAGTGGTACTAGTTGTGAAAAGTGTGATTTACAATTTCGTGCACCAGACACCCCACCATGGTAATATCCTTCTAGCTTTCTCTCTTTTACCTTTTGTTTCATGAATAATTGGCTATATTGCTTGGTTGGTTAGATTTATTTTGATGTTTGTTAAGTAATTTTAGTGGAATAATGTGTTTTTGGGAGTTTTATGATGATTTGGGACTTGAAAACCTATTTTGGAAGTCAAGTTTGGTGCCTTAGAACCAAAATTTTCGTTGCAGGAATAGAGACCTGTGCGTGCGCACAGCCTTGTGCGTGCGCACAACTCCCCTGTTTTCCCATTCTTGTGCGTCCGCACACCATCGTGCGCACGCACACCCCTAAACACTCCCTCTGTTCGCAGCACGTGCATGACTTGTGCGTGTGTACACCACCTTCTTTTTCCCTTCTGTGCGTCCGCACACCATGCATGCGGCCGCAAACGTCAAAAAGAAAACCTCTTGTGCGAGCGCATAGCTCTGTGCGCCCGCACAGCCTGCAGCGATCCCCCTGTTCGAGAGGGATGTAATGGGGTTAGGGTTAGGTAGGATGAAATATGGTTAAGTGGACTTAAAGAATTAGTTCTTTGATTAGCTTGAGTGTCCACCTAATCCTACATCACCTATGTACACATGATAATGCAACCTTTCTACCCATTTTCATTTTTTTCTCTATCTCACTTCACTCATGCATTTTCTTTTCAAACATGGCATATGCATCCTTTATTTACTCTTTTTATTCATACTATGTTATGCACAAGTTTTTTTTATGACTATGAATGCATATGTTTTAATTAGTGAAATGCATGAGCATTACCTAATTGCCCAAAAAATTTCCAAATTTGATGACGACCAATTTGCATAGGTTAGGAATTCGATTATCAAAATGGAATTGGCGTTGTAAGTATAGTCCTAAGCCAACAAATTAGCCATCAATCAAATGTTATCACAATACAAAACAAAATATAAACCGAGAGTATTTAGCTCCCGGGTCGTCTTCCTTAGGAGTTGCAATGAAATGTACATTTATTGGCTATGTGAGAGAGCATGGGGGATTGGGAATGGAAGCAAGAGAGCAAGAAATGTAAATAGCAAGAATTGAAAAGAAAGCAATTAAAGGACTCTTGCCAAGAAGTGGGTAATCTAGGTTTTCTATCCAAGTTGTGGACCACAAACATGGCAATTGTGTGGAATCAATCCAAATTAGTCAATCCTCCTTGAGAATTAGTCAAAGGGTGTAATTAATCTCAATCCATAAGTCCTAGTCAACTCACTAATTACTTAGTGAAAGACTAGCGTCAATGGAAACCAAACCAATTAACTATTCTCACACAATGCGGAATGGACATCCACAACTCAATTCCACCCAAACATCCAATTTCTCAACCAAGGAATTAAACGTGCAAGAAATTAAACATCAAAGCAATAACAGTTAAAGCAATTAAATGCAAGGAAAGGAAACTTCAAATGCAAGAAAACATCTTGGCAAGTAATTGAGAGCTAAGGCTACCTATCCTAGATATTGACCACAAACACATGATGATTATGAAGAGTTAATCCTACTTAGTCAACCTTACATCGAAGATAAGTCAAATAGGCATAGTTAATTTCAATCCCTAAGTCCTATGTCAACACTACGGGGGTCACATAGAGTCAAGGGAAACCAAATCAACTAACTACTCTAATATATTAAACAAGAATGGACATCAATGACTCAAGGATTACCAAAGTCAACAATTTCAAGCCAAGAGTGGAGAAAAACTAAGTGAAAACTAAGCCAAGCATTTTATCAAACACTTGGTGTGCATGAGAATAAAATAATATTAAATTGTAATAAAATAAATTCCAAAATACCAAAAGCAAGAAAATGACAATGACAACTAAAGAAAGCAATAAATGACATGGAAACAAAAATTTGCATTAATTGGAATTAAAATAACAAAAGTGTTCATAACATGAAAATTGACATAAAAGAGAAAATAACAAAAGAGATGAAGAAGATAAAGACAATAAAGCATAGAAACATAAATGAAACTACACTAAAACAAGAATTAAAGTGCTGAAATTAAAAGGAAACTAAGCTAAAAATCCTAATTCTAGAGACAGGGGGGAGCTTCTCTCTCTAGAAACTAAGAGAAAACATCATAAAAACTAAACCTAATTGTCCCCCTTCATCCTTCTTCAATTTGGCCTTAAATAGCTTCAAAAAATGAATTAGATTGGGTTTTGGGGGCCCAAAAATCGCTGCCAGTGAGTTGCAATTAATGAGGTCACGTGCAGGGACCTGTGCGGACGCACAGATGTGTGCGTTCGCACACATGCTGAATTCTGACTTATGCGTACGCACACTTAGACTTATGTCCACTATAGCAAATTGCATATCATTTTGATGCCCTGGACGTTAGCTTTCCAGTGCCATTGGAACTGCCTCATTTGGACCTCTGTAGCTCAAGTTATGACCAATTTAGTACAGAGAGGTCAGGGCTGGCAGCTTTCCAAATCCTTCATTTCTTGAATTTTTCCCTTTTGCATGCTCTTTTCACTTTCAAGCACAATTTAGGAAGAAATCTCAAAAGCATGCTATTTAGGTGAATAAATGTGGGTTTATGTGATGGAATCCACTCAAATCAAACCAAAATATATCGTAAAATATGGATTCATCAATTCCCCCACACTTAAACCAAGCATGTGCTCATGCTAAACCAACCAAAGGAGATGAATGAAGGGGGTAATTATTAATGCAACTACCTACATACATGTAACTCTACTAAATGCTATCTATATATATCTACACTATGATTCCTATTGAGTTTGGCAAAAATAAACAAAAGAATCTCAATCAATCCAAGTAGGAACTTAGGGCCAAGACAAGGAAAATATAGCAATATGATCAATGTCCAAAGATTGATTTGAAATTTTCAAAATTAAGTTCAACAACTTGCAAAAAGATACAAAATAAGCAATGAAAACATAGAATTGAGCAATTGAAACCCTCACCGGATGTGTTTACACTCTAATCGCTCAGTGTGTAGGGTTTAATCACTCAATCCTCCTTTAATCATGTTTCTCAAAGATTTGCAAGTCATCTAACAATCAACTAATACTTGATGAATGAATGCAAATATCATGAGGACTTTTGTGGGTTGTAATGGGGCTTAGGTAAGGGTAGGATTAATATGGTTTAGTGGGCTAATAGATTGGATCTTTGATTAGCTCAATTATCCCACCTAATCCTATATCATGCCATATACATAACAAAACAACCTAACTACCCATTTATTCTCTTTCTCACATTCACTCATGCATACTCTTTCCAATTCAACTACATATGCATCTCTTATTTACATTCTTATTATCATTTATCTTTCTTTTCTTTTTCTCTTTTTCTTTTTTTTTTCTTTTTTTTCTTTTCTTTTCTGATTATCAACAAAAAGAGATGCATATGTTTTAACCAATAGATGCATGAGTAGTTACCCATTTTTCCATATTTTCAATGAACACTCAAAGCTAACTAACTACTAATATTTCTCACAAATTTCCCCCACACTTGATTAACACACACACTCAAACCCAAGCTAATCAAGGATACAATCAATAGACATAATGGTTTTTCACTTAGGGTGAATGATGTGCTTATAATGAGAACAAACGGGAATTAAAGGCTCAAAAAGTGGTTTACAAAGATAGATGCAAGGGTTGGCCATATGGGTTAGTGAGCTATGCAAAGATGGCCTCAATCATACTAAATGTAATCCAAAACAACAAATATAGGACATATAGACTAAAGCAAATCTAAGATTACAATCATAAAAGGAGTTTATCACACAAGAACAAAAAATTGTGGTTAAAAATGTGCAACCACACAATTAAAGATCAAATCTCACATGGTATTTGTTCAAGCTCTTTTCTATGTTCCATAAAAAGATACTTCAAGCAAGTTCAAAAACAAGTTTCAAATCTAATCAATGGAATGCCCTAAAAAGGGGTTTCTTGAAAATTCTTTGTTGTTTTACCAAAACTTATTTACTATATGTATGTATGTATGTATGTTGTGATGGATGCAATTTGAAAATCTTTCCTAGTTCTATTCCTAATTTTCAACAAGCAAAAATTAACATGAACAATTAGGACAAAATTGAACCAGGTGCTATACTATTCACGTCATCCAATCATAATTTCTATCTATAAAATATATACTAAGAAAAAGATGCAAAACGCAATAGATATAAACTATGAATAGCCTAAGACATATATACTAGAAGGAAATGCAATGCAATAATCAAAATCACTCCCAATATATACAAGAAACCTACTAAAAGAAGTAAAAATTAAGTGCAAGGTGTTTGGAAAAAGAAAGTTTACACCCCAAAATGGCGAATCCTCTTCCACACTTAAGCGTTGCACGGTCCTCCGTGTACAAACAAAATCCGGGGAGAATGTCTCTCAAGAGCTCCACCTTCGGTTGGCGGATGTGGGGACTTGGATTGTGTGGAGATTGCCAAGTCCATGTATGCTCGGCATCTCCCTCCTCGGTGTCCTCCTCCTCTCCCGGCTCCTTGCCTTTATGTCTCATCCTCAAAAAGAAGAGCAAAGTATAGTTAGGACTCATAGGGCAAGTAGCACAAAAGGGTAAAGGAGAGAGTAAATAAGCATCTAATTGAGAAATTTTGTATAGTGGCATGAAATACACACGACGACCGGCTAATGTGGCATCCACACAATGAAAAAGTAAGCATGAGTTCCTCAACTAAATGGCCTAAGATGCAACTAAGAGATGAGTGTCATTCAAGCACATGCAACTTAGGCAACTACAACAAGAGTGAATTGAATGTAGAAATTATTGGATATTGAAGTTGTGCAACTGAAAGCTCAAGAGTGATACAAAATATCACAATAAACAACAACCAATCCATTAATGAAAAGAAAACTACTTATTCATCATGAAAAACAAGGAAAAAGTCACATGGTATAGGTACTTGTTACAAAAAGTGATACACTTGATAGCAATCAAGTTAGGTCACTCAAACAAATGCAAAGCATTAAAAAGAAACAAGTACCGAACATGTGATCCATATGATATGAAAATCAAGATGAACAAGTAATTTCAACTCAATTCACCAAAGTGAAAGTGCACAATTCAAGATGCCAAACAAGGATAAAGTTTAATGCATATAGTAGCTACAACATATGAATCAAACTCATAATTCATCTAGGCATTTAAACAAGGCTTTTATGCTCAGTGCACATATTTATCAAACTTGAAACCAAATTCAAGCAAGAAGCAACCCAATCAATGTTAAACAAACACTTGCAACTTATTTATTTGTCAAACAACTAAACTAAAGCTAATATAATTACCAAAATAAAAGTGAAATGCAAACAAAACAAAGTAAAACAAGTAGAGAGGAGGGAAAAAGCAAGAGAAGAGAGGGGTGGAAGAGAGAAGAAGAGAAGAAGTAGAGAGAAGAGGAGAAAAGAAGTATAAGGGTGAGAAAACAGGGGTGTGCGTACGCACAGGTAAGTGTGCGTACGCACACTAGGCGAATCAGGGGAGTGTGCATCCGCACCAGGTGTGCGAACGCTATCAGCAGAGAGGGAATCAAGATGCGTGCGTACGCACCTAGGTGTGCGCACGCACAGAGGTGAAGAAATGGAGGGTGAGCGGATGCACAAGTGTGTGTGAGCAATCTGAACAGAGAGGAGATCAAGAAGTGTGTGTGCGCACAAGCGTGTGCGCATGCACAGAACACACTTTTTTTTTGAAAAATAATTAAAGGATCATGTGTGCGTGCGCACACAGGTCCGTGCGCATGCACAGGAGCATAAGGGGGCAGGGGTTCACGCGCACATGCTGTGCCAGCACTGCGGACAGAAGGCAAAATCATACGTGTGCATGCGCACAGATCGGTGCGCACGCACAGGTTGCAGAAAGTAGAAGTTGTGTACGCATGCACGGGTGGGTGCGTACGCATAGATGCCTTGTTTTTCAAAAAATTTTCTTTCAAAATCTAAGGCTCCAAACCTTAGTTCAACCAAAACTCAACACCAAAACATGCAAGAACCCATAAATTCATGATCCAAACCAAAATTAACATAACTAACTCAAAATTAAATTAATTCTAAGCTAACCAAGCATAACAAAAAGCAAATAAGTCAAAATATATACAAAAAGAGAAGAGTTAGAACAATGTTACTAAACACTTTTATTTAATGTCTTTAAGTTAGACAATTGGGAGAGCCCTTGCTATGGTGGCTTGCGCTTGACTTCCCCACCAAATGCTTGAATGTCCAATGTACTCTGGGATCCCAATCCTAACCATCAACAAAGATAATCAAAAAGCAAGCTATTTACATATTAACATATTTACAATAGCCAACAATTTTACACCATTGCAACTCCCCAGCAACGACGCCAAATTTGACGACGACCAATTTGCATAGGTTAGGAATTCGATTATCAAAATGGAATTAGCGTTGTAAGTATAGTCCTAACCCAACAAATTAGCCATCAATCAAATGTTATCACAATACAAAACAAAATATAAACCGAGAGTATTTAGCTCCCGGGTCGTCTTCCTTAGGAGTTTCAATGAAATATACATTTATTGGCTATGTGAGAGAACATGGGGGATTGGGAATGGAAGCAAGAGAGCAAGAAATGTAAATAGCAAGAATTGAAACAAGCATGCAAGGAATTGAAAAGAAAGCAATTAAAGGACTCTTTGCAAGAAGTGGGTAATCTAGGTTTTCTATCCTAGTTGTGGACCACAAACATGGCAATTGTGTGAAATCAATCCAAATTAGTCAATCCTCCTTGAGAATTAGTCAAAGGGTGTAATTGATCTCAATCCATAAGTCCTAGTCAACTCACTAATTACTTAGTGAAAGACTAGCGTCAATGGAAACCAAACCAATTAACTATTCTCACACAATGCGGAATGGACATCCACAACTCAATTCCACCCAAACATCCAATTTCTCAACTAAGGAATTAAACATGCAAGAAATTAAACATCAAAGCAATAACAGTTAAAGCAATTAAATGCAAGGAAAGGAAACTTCAAATGTAAGAAAACATCTTGGCAAGTAATTGAGAGCTAAGGCTACCTATCCTAGACATTGACCACAAACACATGATGATTATGAAGAGTTAATCATACTTAGTCAACCTTACATCAAAGATAAGTCAAATAGGCATAGTTAATTTCAATCCCTAAGTCATATGTCAACACTAAGGGGGTCACATAGAGTCAAGGGAAACCAAATCAACTTTTTGCTATTTTCATTTGAGTCATCCCTAACTTCCTTGTTTGAATTTGAGTTATCTGTTGCTTTAATTTGTGAATTCTCGTTATTTAGAAATTGATCCTCATGTCACTTACTCTAATCCATTTTTATTCCCTAATTTTAACTTCCTAAACTCTTTTTTTTTAAATTCTAACCAAACCTAACCCTTCAAAACATCTCTTCTGGTTTTTCACTTTCTTTTTAACATTCTAACCAAGGCAAGATGATACTTTTTCTAATCAACTTGAATGGAAGTACATTTTGGATTGTTACTTTTTTTCTCAGTATTTTAACTCTTATAAAATCCTTAAATGCAAATTTACTTAACTCAATTTCCTCTTCTATTGCTCCTTTGCCACTTTGTGTTTCTTTTGATTATTTGCCTATTTGTTTTCCTATTTTTATTATATCCTAATTTTCTATTTTTCAGGATGTCTGCCAGCTAAAGAAAAGGAAAAGCAAAGGCAACTACTGGCAAACGTAAAAGAGGAGAATCCTCCATGTCCATCCTGGATATCATGCACGATAACTCCTGGCGGGAGAAACACTTTACCCCGCAGGAGAAGGCTGACCAGCTACTCCCTGCCACTGATCCCCTTAGATTTGCAAACCGATATTGTGAGCTGAAGTATTCGGTGTTTGCAACCTCCAGGAACTTGTACCTGGAGAGGACTTTGAAAATCCCAGAAGAACTCCAGCAATACACCTCTGAGCAAATCAAACAAAGAGGCTGGTTCTTCCTGGAGAGAAACCTGACTGAGGTCAATGTATCTTGGGTAAGGAAATTCTACTGTAATTACTTCAACACTTCCCTAGATGCAGTGAACCTTAGGGGGAAGCAGATTCTGGTCACTGAAGAGGCCATAGAGGATGTTCTGAAGCTTCTGCCTAAATCTGATCAGCTGGATGGCTATCAAAGAGCTGAGGAGGATATGCGCTTCCTGAAATTTGATTGGGATGCAGTCAAGGCCAGGATAGCCCTTGACCCGACCGTTCCATGGATCATGGGTCAGAACACCACCATGCCAAAGGAAATCAAGCGGATTTACTTAAATGATGAGGCTCGGCTATGGCACCAGATCCTGAGTAATTTTGTCATGCCAAGTACCCATGAGATAGAGATACCTGCCGCTATGATCACCCTCCTATGGTGTGTGATGGATGGTAAGGACATGTACCTTCCACGCTTTATCCGGTACTATATGGCCAGGGTCCATGTCTGAGGCACTCTACCCTTTCCTTATCTGATTACACAGCTAGGCCGTCGAGCTGACGTGCCTTGGGAGGATGCTGATGAGAAGCCACCTGCTGCAGAATGCAAGAAGATTATCCCTTACAGCAGGAACTTTCTGGCTTTGGGCTACAGACCTCCATTCCTCACTGCTACTACTGAGACAGCCACACCATCTGCCGGCTCCTCTTCTTCCACAGCAACCCCAGCTACCCCTGCTACCACCACTGCACCTCCACTTGCCTCAGAGCCCATCTATCACCTAGTGCACCACCTATTTCGACGGCTTGACCAGATGGAGCGTCGTAACAAGCGACGCTATGAGCACCTGAAGTTGATGATACGATCTGGCGACATCCCCTCCGAGCCTGACACACTATTCGAGGCATCTGAAGAGGAGGCGGATGATCACGAGGCAGAGACCCATCCACAGAGCGATGCTGCGCAGGCAGGCACAGAGCAGGCCGCATCACATCAGGAGGCTCCGTCTCAGATTCAGGCTGTAGACCCCGAGATCCCTATCCAGTCAGCACCTCCTCTGCAATAGGCAGATCCTCAGACCACCACCACAGAGACTCCAGCTACCCACCCTTCCAGTGATGACACCCCTTCACACCCTGCTTGAGTGAGCATCAGGGACGATGCTTCATTTTAAGTGTGGAGAGGTCACCATCTCTGGCGTATTTTTTGGTGAACCGCTACAGACTCTTTCATTTTATTTTGCTATTTTTTTGTATTTTTCTCTTTATTTTTATTTTTATTCTCCCAGTACTTATACATTGCTATTGTCATGTATTTATACTCTATTTTCTGTATTTCGCACTTTAGTTCATATTTTAGCCATTTAGTTTAGTTGCAATTCTAACTTATTAGTTATAGAAATTGTGGATTAATTAGTATAGTTTACCCTTTTTAGCATAAGATAGCTTAGTTTAATTTGAAAATATAAAAAAGAAGTAAACTAGAGACTTGAACATAATAGAAACAACCCACACCTTGTATATATAGCATTCCATGTTAGCTAGTTAACAACATTTCATCAAGGAGAAACACAAACTTTAAAGCCATTCAAAATAAATTTTACATTGAGAATAATGGGAACTTTTAATTTTACTTGCATGACATACATAATTGATAAATGATTTTTGAGCTAGAGAATACACAGCCTGTGAGTTTTGAGTTTAATTGTATAGTTACATTCAAACCATAATTTTATTCCTGTGTGTTCCGCCCTTCTTACTTATTCTGATGTTCTTTACTTTGTTTTAATCTATATGTCCGATTATAGAATAGAAATACATACCAAGAGAGTGATTGAGGCCATTGTTTGATTTTAGCTCACTTATCCCAAATTAGCCTACCTTTTACATCACCTTTGTCAATCCCCTTGAACCTTTAAACCCCCTCTTATTCTATAAACCACAATACTAGCCTTAAGCAGAAAAACAAAATAAAAATCCCAAGTTGAATCCTTGGTTAGCTTAAGATAGAAAGTGTGTAATTGTTTAAGTATGGGAAACCTATTGGGAACATGGATGATAAAAACAAAAGGTAGAAAAGTTGAAAAGAATAAAATTATTCAAATAAAAATTTTGGGAAGCATGCTCATGTAAAATCAAATAATTGAATTACCATGTGCAATAAAAAAAAATGTTATTTTTCAGTATTTGAATAAAGGGGATACAAAAAAAATTCCCCAAATGCAAATTAAATGCACATGGGACAAAAGTTAAAGTATGAGCATGTAACATCAAAAGTGGGAAAAAGTGGAAAAATAGGTAAAGAAGTTTTGCTTTACAAAGTATGTATGCTAGGTGAGGTCTTAGACTAATCAAGGATTCGCTTAATTAGCTCACTTAGCCTTATACATATACCCTTACCTTTACCTTGGCCTCATTACAACCTTAATTAAAGACCTCATGACTTTGGTATGTCTATACTCTATAATTGTTGATTGGTTAGATGAAGAACAAAGTTATAGAAAGGAAGGATAAAAAGAAGAATAGAGTGATTAACCCAATAAATACTGAGTGACTAGAGAGTAAACACAAAATCCAGTGAGGGTTCAATAGCTCATTAACATATATCTCTGCTTGAATTATTAATTGTCTTGCAAGTTTATAAAATGTTTTTCTCTCCCATCTCAACTATAAAATGCTTTATCATTATCTAAGGTTTGGCTATATATATATATATATATATATATATATATATATGACTCCTTGAGAATGTGAATTAATTCAACTACATGTAAGCTTTATATACAAGTGAATAACAATTAAGAATTGCATGATGCATGTAGGTAGTTGCATTTAGAGTAGATTGCATTGCATGAGATTCCACCACTTTAACCTTAACTTACTCTTTATCTTGGACATAGCATGAGGACATGCTATTGTTTAAGTGTGGGGAGGATGATAAACCCATATTTTATGATATATCTTGTGCTTAATCTGAGTGATTTATTCAATCCTTCACCTACTTATTCATATTAATTGCATGGTTTTACTTTCCCTTCCTTATTATGTGATGTATGTGAAAAACATGTTTCCTATGCTTAAAAATAATTATTTTGATTACCCTTTATTTCCATTCGATGCCGTGATTTGTGTGTTGAGTAGTTTCAGATCTTCTAAGGCAGGAATGACTTAAAGGATGGAAATGAAACATACAAAAATGGAAGGAAAGCACAAAACAGAGTTTTTGAAGAAACTGGCATCCACGCGATCGCATGGGCGACGCGGCCGCATGCCAGCGCGAATCAACAGCGACGCGACCGCATGACTAACGCGATCGCGTGCCACAAGCAAAACACATATGACGAGGTCGCATGACTGAAGCGACCGCCTGACAAGGAAAACTCCAAATGACGCGACCGCGTGACCCACGCGGACGCGTGACAAAGGCCACGCACCAGAAATTGCAGAAAACGCTCCCAGCAATTTCTGAAGCCCTTTTTGGCCCAAATCCAAGTCCAGAAGGCATAGACCAGAGGTTATGAAGTGGGGGAACGCATCCATTCAAAGAAGAGTCTCCAATTAGTTAGTTTTCCATGATTTAGATTTAGTTTTGAGAGGGAGATTCTCTCCTCTCTCTTTAGGATTAGGATTTAGATTTAGGATTTTATTCGCTTTCCAGATTATCTCTTTACCAGGTTCAATATTTCTTTTTATTTTGTTCTCAATTTAATTATGAATTCTTCTATGTTACAGATTACTCTTTGAATTAATGTTATTTGAGGTATTTCAGTTTAATATTGCTTTCTTTTATTTATGTTACTTTTATCCCCAATCTGATGACATTTTTATTCCAGTAGATTTACTTTTTCCCTTTTGGTCTTGGTTAAGAAATTAGTAACTCAGGAGTTATCAAACTCAACATGATTGATAATCGTTATCTTTACTAATTGAATTGAACTTCAATAATCCCAATCTTTCCTTAGGGATTAACTAGGATTTGAGGATCTAACCAATTAGTCACTCGACTTTCCTTTGCTCTAGCAAAGGTTAACTAAGTCGAATTAAGATTTAATTTTCATCATCATTGATAAGGAAAACTAGGATAGGACTTCTAATTTCTCATACCTTGCCAAAAGTGTGTTTTACAATTATTTATTTAATTTACAATCCTTTACTTACTTTAATTGCAATTTAAATCACTTGTTCCTCATCTTCAAAATCCCAATTTACAATCTTCATAACCAATAATAAGAACATACTTCCCTGCAGTTCCTTGAGAAGACGACCCGAGGTTTAAATACTCGGTTATCAATTTTAAAGGGGTTTGTTACTTGTGACAACCAAAACGTTTGTATAAAAGGACTTTTGTTAGTTTAGAAACTATGCTTGCAACGAGGATTTATCTGCAAATTTCTAGACCATGCAAAAGTTCTCTCATCAAGGACGAATGGTAGCCATTGACAACGGTGATCCACCAACATACAACTTGCCATGGACGGGAGCATGCATGATTGGATGAAGACAATAGGAAAGCAGAGGCTCAGAAGCAACAAAGCATCTCCAAACGCTTATCTGAAATTCCTACTAATGAATTACATAAGTATCTTATTTTATTTTATGTTTTATTTATCTTTTAATTATCAAAACCTCATAACCATTTGAATCCGCCTGACTAGGATTTACAGAATAACCATAGCTTTCTTCAAGCCGACAATCTCTGTGGGATCGACCCTTACTCGCGTAAGGTTTTATTACTTGGATGACCCAGTGCACTTGCTGGTTAGTTGTACCGGAGTTGTGAAAAGTGTGATCACAATTCCGTGCACCAGTGTGCATGAGAATAAAATAATATTAAATTGCAATAAAATAAATTCCAAAATACCAAAAGCAAAATAATGACAATGACAACTAAAGAAAGCAATAAATGACATGGAAACATAAATTTGCATTAATTGGAATTAAAATAACAAAAGTGTTCATAACATGAAAATTGACATAAAAGAGAAAATAATAAAAGAGATGAAGAAGATAAAGACAATAAAGCATAGAAACATAAATGAAACTAAACTAAAACAAGAATTAAAGTGCTAAAATTAAAAGGAAACTAAGCTAAAAACTCTAATTCTAGAGAGAGGGGGGAGTTTCTCTCTCTAGAAACTAAGAAAAAACATCATAAAAACAAAACCTAATTGTCCCCCTCATCCTTATTCAATTTGGCCTTAAATAGCTTCAAAAAATGAGTTAGATTGGGTTTTGGGGCCCAAAAATCGCTGCCAGCAAGTTGCAATTAATGAGGTCACGTGCAAGGACCTGTGCGGGCGCACAGATGTGTGCGTCCGCACACATGCTGAATTTTGAATTGTGCGTACGCACACTTAGACTTATGTTCATTATAGTAAATTGCATATCATTTTGAAGTCCCGGATGTTAGCTTTTTAATGCCGCTGAAACCGCCTCATTTGGACTCCTGTATCTCAAGTTATGACTAGTACAGAGAGGTCAGGGCTGGCAACTTTCCAAATCCTTAATTTCTTGAATTCTTCCCTTTTGCATGCTCTTTTCCTCACTTCTTCAACCCATACTTGCCTTGGAAACCTGAAAATTACTTAACAAATACATCAAGGCACTGAATGGGATTAAAGTGAATAAAATTGACTAAATTAAGCACAAAAGAGCATGTTTTCACTTTCAAGCACAATTTAGGAAGAAATCTCAAAAGCATTGTATTTAGGTGAATAAATGTGGGTTTATGTGATGGAATCCACTCAAATCAAACCAAAATATATCGTAAAATATGGATTCATCAATGATGCTGCTATCCAAAATAATCTTAACATTCTGATCCGAGGGGGAATTTGAACTGCTGCACCTCCCTTCTTGATATTCTTGACAAAACTCCTTTGAGCACTATCCAAAAATCTTTGGAGGATTTCCTAGGGAGGATTACCATGTATCAGAAGGATAAGAGGAGGCTGCAGGAGGAAAACAGTAAGCTGAAGGAAGAGCTTAGCCAGGACCGGGAGAGGGAGAGGAAGCTGAAGGGCTAGTGTGTCATGGCGGAGGGTTTGAAGGAGAAGGCCGAACAGAATTACGTTCGCCTTTTTGCAGATAAAATTGAATTGAATGAGGAGCTGGACAAGCTTAAGGAAGGATACCAGGACGTGGAGGAGTCTGTGGCAGAAGGTACTGAGGTTTTGTTTGAGGTGCTAAAGGAACAAGTTCGAGTTCTGGCTCCCGACTTGGATCTGTCTCCTTTGCATCCTGACAAAGCTGTTGCTGATGGTGCCATTGTTTTTCCTCCTTATCCTACTACTGATTCCGAGCTGAAGACAGTGGGGCAGTGTGTAATATAGTCCCCTCCCTGTGAGGCTGATATGCCTTCTTCTTCGGCTACTCCCAAGGTGATTCCAGCTCCTAACGCCGAAGAGTTCCCTCCAACCCCTCCGACTTCCACAGCTGGAGTTCTGACCTCCCATCTTGGTGATGATTCAAACCCCCTCCGTGGTCCTAAATGATTGAAGCTATTAAGGCCCGGCTTGTGGGTCCTTTTCATAAACTCTTTATATTTGTTTGTTAATATCTGTATTGATGGCTCCTGACATTTGATCCTTTTCCATAGGGTCTTAACAACAATTTTCTTCATTTCTGTCCTTTTTTTGGGTAAGGCCTTTTAACAAAGTAGTTTATTTTTATCGTGCATGTTTTTTCTTGCTGCTTGATTAGACTCAACTCACTTTAAATTTTCTTGAAAACTTTTTTGAGAGAGCTCGTACATTTTCTAAGGGTAAACACTTTTACTGCTATGTAAAGTTTTCCGAGAGAAACTGGCTTTGAATAATTTCAGCAAAGGTTTTTCTTTTGTAGAAAACTTTTGTTTTCGATCCTTGAAAGGGAAACAAAAAACGTTTACATAGGGCGACAAACAAGTTCCTACGCAGGTTCTTTGGAGAAAAGCATCAGTGTAGCAACTCGTCCACCTGCACATCTCAGCATGCACCGAGGACGGTGCAATCTTTAAGTGTGGGGAGGTCGATACCGACTTCTGTGGGTTAGTTATTTTCCTCTCAACACCAGTGTTTTATTTTCTTTGTTAGTTCATTGTTGCATTTGCATGTTTGATTGCATGATTGTTTGATTTTGTGCATATTTTACCACCACTTGGTTAAAGTAATATTTTCTTTTTCAAGAAACTTTTTATAACATTTCACTAATTTGATTTAAAATTTTTGATAAACTTGTTTGAAGAAATATTATACTGGAACATGGTTTAGAGCTCGAACACACAAAATCAGTGAGATTTTAAGCCTATTTGATTGGTTGTATTTTATCAACCAATATTTTATTTTTGATGTGTGTTTTTCTCTCTAAAATTGTGATATTTATCTTGCTTAATTCTATATTTCCATGATTTGATGTATGCATGCACTTATATGATTGAGGCCTTTGTTTCACTAAGCTTACATACCCATATGGCCTTACCTTTCATTATCCCACACAACCCAATTTTGAGCCTATTTTACCCCTTTATTCTTTACTTTAACTCATCACTAACTCTAAGTGAAAAAGAATAATGTCCTTAATTTGAATCCTTAGTTAGCTTAGACTAGTGAGAGTGTTCATGATTTAAGTGTGGGGAAGTTGGGTTTGGAAACATTTGGTTTAAGAATTGGGTGTTATATATCTTTATGAAAATGTGAAAGAAATGTTTAGGACATGTTCATGCATTCAATAATTTAATCATATGCATTGAGAAAACAAAAGAAAAAGAAAAAAAATATAGATATATAAAATAAGGAAAAGAAAAATAAATAAAAAAAGAAAAAAAAAGAGAAAATAATAAAAGGGTACAAAATGCCCCAAAGTAAATGGTGAAAGCAATGCATTTGTACTATACTCGAAATTAGGATGCATGAATATGTGGAAAACATGGTTAATGGATAGTTAGGTTTTGTATTTTGATTGCATGGATTGTCCTAAGTTAGGTGGGAAAAGTTTAAGTTAATTAAGGATTCAGATTTTAGTCCACTTGGCCAAATACAATCCTACCTTGACCCTAACCCCATTACAACCCTTAAAAGACCTCTTGATATGTGTATTTATGCATTAAATTTTTGTTGATTGGTAGAAGAAAAGCAAGCCTTAGAAGCAAGGTTAGTAGAAAATTGAGAGAGTCGAACCTTAAACACTTGAGTGATTAGAGTGTATACACTTCCAGTGAGGGTTCGATGCTCGATTCTTTGTTCTCGGCTTTCATGAGCTATTTTCTTCTGCAAGTTTACTTGTACTTTATTCTGTAATTTGAATTAGTGAAATCCAGTTCATGTTTGTTCTTAAAAGATTTGTTTACTTTTAACTAAGTAGGTAGAAATATTTTTGCATTTAGCTACATTCATATAGATAGGTTGCATTTCATAAGTTTCACCATTTCCCTTCACTCTTTTATAGCTTCTCTTGAGCTTAGCATGAGGACATGCTATTGTTTAAGTGTGGGGAGGTTGATAAACCACTATTTTATAATTTATCTTGTGCTCAATTGAGTGTTTTTATCAATTCTTCACCCACTTATTCATATAATTTGCATGATTTTACAATTCCTTCCTTATTCTGTGATATATGTGAAAACATGTTTCCTACGCCTTAAAACTGTTAATTTTAATTATCCTTTATTACCATTCGATGTCGTGATCTATGTGTTAAGTATTTTCAGGCTTCATAGGGCAGGAATGGCTTAGAGGACAGAAAGGAAACATGCAAAAATGGAAGGAACGCACAAAATGAAGTTTTGAAGGAAATGGCAGCGACGCACACGCATGGACAACGCGGACGCGTGCCTCGCGCAGAACACAAGCGACCCGCACGCATGGACGACGCGAACGCGCGCCTAGCAAAAAGCATGAGCGACGCGTACGCGCGTCAAGGAAAATCTCCAAATGATGCGCACGCGTGACCTACGCGTATGCGTGACAGACGCCACGTGCAGAAAATTACAGAAATTGCCCCCGGCGATTTCTGGGCTCCTTTTCGGCCTAAATCTAAGCCCAGAGACACAAAATAGTGATGCACAGAAACTTGTCTCTTAACAAATCTTCCTCGGCAAGTATACCGAATTGTCATCAAGTAAAAACTCACAGTAGAGTGAGGTCGAATCCCACAGGGATTAATTGGTCAAGCAACTTTAATTGGAAGAATGTTCTAGTTGAGCTAAGCAGAAAGTGAGTTGAGAATTGCAGGAAATTAAATGGCGGAAAAGTAAATAGCATAAAATAAATGACAGGAAGTAAATTGCAGAATCTTAAATGGGGAAGGGAAGTTTAGCATGAAAGTAAATGGCATAAAGTAAAGAGAATGGGTAAGATCAGAAATGGGGAATACATTGGGCTTAGGAGATGTTGCATTCTCCGGATCAAGTTCATTTTCATCTCTTCTTTAATCAATGCATTCATTGATCTCCTTGGCAATCTTAAGTGATTGAATTCCAATTCCTTGGTAATTCAATCTCTCAAATCAGATTAATAGCCAATTCCTTGGTCTAATTGCTCATGAGAAGAGATGAAGTGTGGTCACTGATTATACCACATGTATTTCCAAATCAAAGTATTGGGAGAATTATTTGTCACCATATCCGCCCAAACCCCAATTTGGTCCAACATGAGAAAACATTTCTAGCATGATCTCTTCATCCCTTTTCCAAGGTTCAGAAGAGATCCAAGTATGAATAGCTTCTTTTCCAAGATAACTACTCAATTGGATGAAGATTGAAAGCTTTCTAGTAAAATCAAGAGAAAAGAAAGAAGAAGAATAATGAAAACTATTATTGATCCATCAAATTACAACAGAGCTCCCTAACCTAATGTAAGGGGTTTAGTTGTTCATAGCTCTGGGAATGGAAAGCAAAGATGGAGAGTACATTCTGAAAGTTAAACTAGAAGTGCAGAGAAAGTAAAATACAGAGAGTAATTCTAATAATGCCAAAAGCTCCTTTCTAGTTCAATGCTCTCCCTATTTATACTATTCTTCTGATCTTCTAGTTGGCTCTTCAAGTCTTGGATATGGGCCTTTGGATCTTGAGTTGAAGCAGTTATCTTCTTCAGTGGGCTTAGCTTTACTTGCAGAGAAAGTGTGAAGTAGGCAGGGACTTTAGCTTAGGGCGTTAGTGGTGTTAACGTTAAGTGAAAATGTGGGGTTGAGAACGTTAGTGACAATCACCTTTTTCACTAACGTACCTAACCCAAAGTGGTCCACGTTAACTTCAACGTTAGTGGCACTAACGTGACCACTAACGTTGACCATTGGCCCTTCGCAAATGTTACTGGGGTTTACCTTTTTCAATAACGTTGAGAGTACCCCTTTCTCCCTACGTTAGAGTTCACGTTAGAATAGTTAACGTGGCCTTTAACGTAGGCTTGCTAAATCTTCGAGAGCGTTAGTGACACTTATCTTTGTCACTAATGCTTCAGAACGCCCCTACTTCCCACGTTAGGGTTCACGTTAACTAGGTTAACGTGACTTCTAACGTGGTATTGATAGCCATCTCCAACGTTAGTGACAAAGGTGAGTGTCACTAACGTTGGCTGATAAACTCCGATTTTGTGGTTTATCTTGTGCTTATTTTGGCGGATTTTATCACCTTTTCTCACATTTATTCAATAAAATAGCATGGTTTTGTATTCACTTCCCAATATTGCTCTATGATGTAAAACGTGCTTATTTTGCCTTAAAATTGCCATATTTTAATCCTCTTCTATTGCCATTTGATGCCGTGATGTATTTGTTGAGTAATTTCAGGAATTATAGGGTAGGAATGACTTGGAAGAGAGGGAGAAAGCATGTACAAAAGGGAGGAACATGAAGAATTGAGATCTTTGGAAAAGCAGCATCGGCGCGCTCGCGCACTCCACGCGCACGCGTGGATGGGATTGGCTGGAAGCTGCGCGCGAGGATGGACACATCCGCGCGAATCAGGAGAATCTTATCGACGCGCATGCGCACTTGGCGCGCACGCGTAGATCGTAAGAGCAATCGGCGCGCGCGCACGCATGGCGCGCACGCGTGGAAGGCTGCACGTGTCCTCATTATAGGAAATCGTGCCTGGCGATTTCTGAGGCTCATTAGGCCCAATTTTGAGCTGCTTCTGCATGGAAAAAGACCCAAGGATGCTAGGGAGAAAGGGGGGGGGATCAATCATTTTACACTAGGACACAATTTTTAGTAGTTTTTGGGGTTCTTTGGTTATTCTAGAGAGAGAAACCCTTGTTCCTCTCTAGATCTAATTTTAATTTGATCTTCCCTTGTTGATTTGTGACTTGAATCTTGTTAATTACTAGTTTTAATTGTTCAATTTGAATTTCTTGTTACAATTTTGCTTATATCTTGTGATAGTATAGTCTATGAATTCTTATCAATTCTCATTTTATACCCATTTCATGAATGTTGTGAATCTTGACTTGTTGATGTTACATTGATGATTTCCATGCTTAGCTTTGTTGTTTGGATGATTACATGTTGATAATTGTTAGTGGGTATTTGTAGAACTCAATTTAATTACTATTTTAAACATATCTTTTATTAGTTCTTACCAAGTGTTTGATGAATTGTTTACTTTGATTATGGAGTAGTTCTTTTTCACTCTTGGCCTAAGTCAAGGGAATTGGGTAAACTTGAGTCATTGGGTCTAATGGATTTGATGATTCGGGAGCCCTAGGTGGTCAATTTGATACTCATTGACGCCAGCCCACTACTAATCTAATTAGTAGGTAGGTTGGGACTTATGGGTTGATGTGATCAGGGCCATTTGACGTACTTCAAGTCTAGGAGTAGATATCACGTACTTAAGACTTGAGAGTAGACTTAATGAGCTTGGTTCCTTATAATTATCAAGGTATAGTTGTTAGACAAGGATGGTGACCCCAATTCCCGAGCCTAGCCAAGAGTTACCTTTATTATTCATACTTGAAAATCAACTTTCTCAACCAATTGCTTTAGTTGTAGTTTCTTGTTTGGGACATAATAGAATTAAGTGGAATGTTGTTTATTCATTTAAGGTGCTTATGTTTTGTCTAGTTGATTGAATTAATTGTTGCATTTTGAGATTACTTGTTTGTTAGGATTCCCATTTATTTTCATGTTTATAACTCACAACCCCGGATTTCTAACCAATGTCGAAGCACATGATTGCCCATTCTTCGTGAGACGACCCGAGGTTGAATACTTCGGTTATTTCTATTGGGGTTGAACTTGTAACAACCAAATCCCTCTTTTAAATTTGACCCCAGAGGATTGTTGTTGGTAGAGCTATACTTACAACGCGGTTTCTTTTCTTGAAGAGAATCTTTACCAATACATCTTTGGGGTGCCTCTGTGGAAGGGGTGTGTCAAATTTTTGGCGCCGTTGCCGGGGAATGGTTGCAACATATGCCTTGATATTGATTATGTGAATATGTGAATATTGTAGATAGTTTACTTCTTTAATTACTTAGCCATAGTTTAGATTTCCTTTACATTTATGCTATGACTTTCAAGTTTGATGACTCGGTCTCAACCGAACTCTAGCTTGGCCAATTTTGATCCCGAGATCGAAAGGACTTTATTACACACTCGGCAAGCTAGGAGGCGGTTGGACTATACACCTAGTACTTCGGCCTCTCTTGAGGAAAACACCGAATCACTAGACGTTACCGAGAGCAACTTGGAGTCTGCTACTTCCTATTCTTCTGTTGGTATTACTGATACATCTTTGCATCCTACAGGTGAGCCACATATGGCGGAGCCACGCCGGATCACTTTGCATGAGCAAGGAGCTCCGGATATCATACTTCAACCGTTGCAAGCAAGGTATCCTAACCTTGATCCGAACTTTGAGTTGAAGAGTAGCTTGATAAATCTACTTCCTAAGTTTTATGGGTTGCCGGGTCAAGACCCCATCCGACATTTGAAGGATTTTCAAGTTGCTTGTTCTACGGCTCGAAGGCATGGAGCCGATGAGGTAGCTATCATGGTTTTTGCCTTCCCATTCTCTCTTGAAGCACAAGCAAAAACATGGTTCTATTCGCTACCAGATGAGATTGTGACTAATTGGGATTTCTTGAGAAGAGAGTTTCTTGATAAATTCTTTCCATCGGAGAAGACCGACTACATCCGGAAGGAGATTTCGGGCATAATGCAAAGAGACCAAGAGAGTTTGTACGAGTATTGGTCTCGGTTTAAGAGGTTATTAGAGTCGTGTCCACACCATGGAATGACCACTAACTTGCTCATCAGCTACTTTACCGGAGGTCTTTGTACGGAGGATAGAAGATTGCTCACCGCTTCTAGTGGTGGCTCCCTTTCGAAAAACAAGACGGAGGGAGAAGCTTGGGATTTGATAAAGAATGTTGCCGAATCCACACAACACACAAGAGTGAGGAGTAACCCCCTTAAGGGTGTGATAGAACCATCCCCTTCCGAATCAAGCTTAACCAAGTCACTTGGGGATATGACCACCATCCTTACACAAATTCAAAAGGGATCAAAAGGAATACTACTCCATCAAAGCCATCCAAGCCCCACCTCCAGTTGCGTAACTTGAAGGCCCTCCTAGAATTTGTGGTTTGTGCTCTAGCACCACACATTACACCGACCAATGCCATCAAATTCAAGAGGAACATGCTCTTGTGGTAGCCAATGTGAATTGCAACAACCGTCTACCCTACCCTTCTCAAGGTCAAAACAATTACCATCAAGGTGGTAGTCAACATCAAGGGTGGAGAGATAATGCACAAGGAAGCAATCAAAACCAAAGATGGAACAACTTTCCTTCTCATCACAACAACAACCAATCTTCATCCCAATATCACCATAACAACACCAACTACCAAGCCAACCAAAGCCACTCCAACCAAACCCAAAACAACTACACCAAGTACCAAGCACCACATCATAGACAACAAAATCAAAACCCAACTCCTCCATCTTCCAACATCCAAGTTGAAGAGCTTAGAGCCGCTATGGAAAAGCGAGATGAAAGCAACAAGGCTCAATTTGATGCCTTGAGCACTCAATTGGCTAACCTCACCAATTTGCTTTCAAAGATGAACATGTCAAACCACCCACCAAATTCCAATAACAACACCAACCAACCCTCAAGTTCTTCTAACCTTCCATCCCAACCCAAACCAAACCCAAAAGGCGGTCTCAACGCCATCACTCTAAGGTAGGGGACTACATTAGAGGAAATACTTCCAAGGGGAATGGAGGAGATTCATGAGAGAGAGGTAGTTGTTGAAGCTCCACATGAAGAAGAGGTGATAGATAAGAGACTTGAGGAAGAAGGAGTGAACCTCAAGGAGCCCAAGAGGAAAGCTATAGTGGATGAGTCTGTTCTTATTCCATTCCCTTCCATGGTGAAGAAAGCAAAGAAGACACCGGAATTTGATTTGAACATACTTCATGTGTTCAAAAAGGTTGAGGTAACTATACCGCTCCTTGACGCTATTCAACAAATTCCAAAGTATGCAAAATTTTTGAAGGACTTGTGCACACACAAAGATAGGATAGGAGAATTGGAGACATTTTCCTTGGGTAGTTCAATCTCTTCCTTGATGGAACTTATTCCGAGAAAATGTGGTGACCCGAGACCATGCTTAGTGTCTTGTTGTATTGGTGGATACACTTTTCATGATTGTATGTGTGACTTAGGAGCTTGTGTCAGCATCATGCCGCTTTCTATCTATGTGCGGTTGAATTTAGCTCCATTGAAGAAGTCGGTGGCAAGGTTTGCCTTAGCCGATAAAAGTGTGATCACAGTGATGGGAATAGCGGAAGATGTACTTGTGGCAATTAAGGATTTGGTCTTTCCGGTCAACTTCTACATCCTTGAAATGCCCCCAACAGAAAATAGAAGCTCATCCTCCGTTCTACTTGGTAGACCCTTCCTCAAAACCTCCAAATTCAAGCTAGATGTCTTCACCGGTATATACTCCTTTGGGGTTGGAGACAAGACTATCAAGTTCAATTTAGAGGAAGCCATGAAACATCCTCCCGAAGAACATTCTATGCTCCGATGCGATGTAATTGATGAAGTGGTAGCAGAAGTGCAAGAGAAAAATCATGACAAGTTATGCTATCCCACTGTTGAGGAGAAGAATGACCAAGAGGATGAACAAGAAGAAGAAATTGTCAAGAATGAGTCCCATGAGCTTGATGAAAAGGAACCTCATCTTGAGGTAACAAGTGAACTGAAGCCCCTTCCCTCTCACCTGAAATATGCGTTCCTAGAGGAAAACTCAGGGTTTCCAGTCATCATTGCCAGTGAGCTCTCAAGTGAAGAAGAGGAAAAGCTCCTAGACGTTCTAAGAAAGTACAAGAAAGCAATAGGATGGAGCCTAGCGGATATTGTGGGAATTGACCCCCGCAAGTGCATGCATAGGATATTCCTCCAAGATGGAGCCAAGCCGGTTAGGAAACCGCAAAGGAGGCTCAACCCAACCATCCTTGATGTAGTAAAGAAAGAGGTCACTTGATTACTGGATGCGGACATCATATACCCAATTTCCGACAGTGAGTGGGTGAGCCCGGTCCAGGTTGTTCCCAAGAAGTCAGGCATCACAACGGTCAAGAAGGACGATGATGAAATGGTTACTAAAAGGGTACAAAATACGTGGCGAGTATGTATTGACTACAGAAGATTGAATGCCGTCACACGAAAGGACCATTACCCCCTACCTTTCATTGATCAGATGCTAGACCGCTTGGCAGATAAATCTCACTACTGTTTTCTTGATGGATTTACTGGGTATTTTCAGATACATATTGCTCCTGAAGATCAGGAGAAGACCACGTTTACATGTCCGTTTGGCACCTTTGCCTATAAAAGGATGCCATTTGGACTATGTAACGCACCTGCTACCTTTCAGCGGTGCATGACGAGCGTCTTCTCCGATCTAATGGAGAATTGTCTAGAAGTTTTTATGGACGACTTCAGCGTTTATGGTGTCTCATTCGATTGTTGTTTAGAGAGCTTGGCCAAGGTCCTAGCTAGATGTGTTGATGATGAGCGGATATTTTATACGCTTTTTGGGGTTAATTTCATATAGTTTTTAGTATGTTTTAGTGAGTTTTTAGTTTGTTTCCATTAGATTTTAGGAAAAATTCATATTTCTGGACTTTACTATGAGTTGTGTGTTTTTCTGTAATTTCAGGTATTTTTCTGGCTAAAATTGAGGGAGCTGAGCAAAAATCTGATTCAGGCTGAAAAAGGACTGCTGATGCTGTTGGATTTTGACCTCCCTGCACTCAAAGTAGATTTTCTGGAGCTACAGAACTTGAAATGGCGCGCTTCCAATTGCGTTGGAAAGTAGACATCCAGAGCTTTCCAGCAATATATAATAGTCCATACTTTGCTCAAGGATAGATGACGTAAACTGGCATTCAACGCCAGTTCTCTGCCCAATTCTGGCGTCCAGCGCCAGAAAAGGATTAAAAGTTGGAGTTCAACGCCAGAAATGGACCCAAACCTGGCGTTGAACGCCCAAAATAGCCTTATGCACGTGAATTATTTAAGTCTCAGCCCCAGCACACACCAAGTGGGCCCCAGAAGTGGATCTCTGCACCATCTGTCATAGTCTACTCACTTTTTGTAAACCTAGGCTACTAGTTTAGTATTTAAACAACTTTTAGAAACTTATTTTAAATCTCATGACATTTTAGATCTGAACTTTATACTCTTTGATGGCATGAGTCTCTAAACTCCATTGTTGGGGGTGAGGAGCTCTGTTGTGTCTCAATGAATTAATGCAAGTATTTCTGTTTTCTATTCAAACATGCGTGTTCCTATCTAAGATATCCATTCATGCCTAACTATGGAGAAGGTGATGATCAGTGACACTCATCACCTTTCTCAATCCACGAATGTGTGTCTGACAATCACCTCCGTTCTACATCAGATTGAATGAATATCTCTTAGATTCCTTAATCAGAATCTCCGTGGTATAAGCTAGATTGATGGCGGCATTCATGAGAATCCGGAAAGTCTAAACTTTGTCTGTGGTATTCCGAGTAGGATTCAGGGATTGAATGACTGTGACGAGCTTCAAACTCGCGAGTGCTGGGCGTAGTGACAGACGCAAAAGGAGGGTGAATCCTATTCCAGCATGATCGGGAACCTCAGTTGATTAGCCGTGCTGTGACAGAGCATTTGGACCATTTTCACAAGAGGAGGGGATGTAACCATTGACAACGGTGATGCCCCAACACACAGCTTGCCATAGAAGGACGTGCGTGCGTGAATCAGAGGAAAGAGGAAAGCAGAGATTCAGAAGACAAAGCATCTCCAAAACTCCAACATATTCTCCATTATTGCATAACAAGTAATCTTTAACCCATGCTCTCTTGTTTATTCGCAATTCAACTGATAAACACAATTGACTTCCTGACTAAGAATTGCAAGATAACCATAGATTGCTTCAAACCAATAATCTCCGTGGGATTCGACCTTACTCACGTAAGGTATTACTTGGATGACCCAGTGCACTTGCTGGTTAGTGGTACGAGTTGTGAAAAGTGTGATTCACAATTCGTGCACCAAGTTTTTGGCGCCGTTGCCGGGGATTGTTTGAGTTTGAACAACTGACGGCTTATTTTGTTGCTTAGATTAGGAAAATTTTTCTTTTTGGTTTAGAGTCTCTTATTATTGTTCTTGGTTAAAAATATCCTTTTTCAAAACAAGTGTTACATTTATTACCCAATTGGCTAGAGCGTTGGTCTAAGTCCGTGGCAGTTTGGTACACTCTTTTTAAAATCTTTTTCAAAAATAATATTTTCTCTATTAAATTTTGTGCCAAACTTTAAGTTTGGTGTTTTCTTGTTGATTTCCCTTTGATTTTCAAAAATTTTAGTTGGTTTTCTAAAAATTTTAAGTTTGGTGTTCCTTGGTGTTTTCTCTCCAAAATTTTCGAAAACTAAGAGCATTAGATAAAAAAAAAATTTTAAATCTTGTGCTATTTTATTGTTTTTCTCTTTCCTCACTAAATTCAAAAATATCTTTTCTCTCTATTTATAAAACAAATTTTCGAAAATTAATTTCTAAAAATTCAGATTTTTTTTCAAAATTTAAAATCTTTTCCAAATCATACCTTTTTCAAAACCTCCTAACCACTTTCTCTCTCCTCAATTTTTTTCGAAAATATTCACCTATTTTTTTCTCTTTATTTTTTTTATTTTATTTATTTTCTAAATAAGTAAATAAATAAATAAATAAAAATAAATTTTTTATTTGACATCATCTCCCTTTCTCCATCATGGATCTAAGCGGAAATGAACAGTCCAGGAGGACTCTGGGGTCATATTCTAACCCCTCTACTGCTTCATATGGGAGTAGCATCTGCATACCTTCCATTGGAGTTAGTAGCTTTGAGTTGAATCCTCAGCTCATTATCATGGTGCAGCAAAGTTTCCAGTATTCCGGTCTTCCATAGGAAGAACCTACAGAGTTTCTGGCACAGTTTCTACAGATTGCTGACACAGTACATGATAAAGAAATAGATCAGGATGTCTACAGAATATTACTGTTTCCATTTGCTGTAAAAGATCAAGCTAAGAGGTGGTTGAATAACCAACCTAAGGCCAGCATAAGGACATGGAAACAGCTGACAGAAAAATTCCTGAATCAATACTTTCTCCCAAAACGGATGACACAGCTAAGGCTGGACATCCAAGGCTTTAAACAAGGAGATAGTGAATCTCTTTATGATGCCTGGGAGAGATACAGAGAGATGCTACGAAAATGCCCTTCTGAAATGTTTTCAGAATGGGTTCAGTTAGACATCTTCTATTATGGGCTTGCTGAAGGAGCTCAGATGTCTCTAGATTACTCAGCTGGTGGATCTATCCACATGAAAAAGACAATTGAAGAGGCTCAAGAGCTCATTGATACAGTTGCCAGGAATTAGCATCTGCACCTAAGCAGTGACCCTTCCATGAAAGAAGAGGTTAAAACAGCAACTGCTGAACTCAGTCCTGTAAAACAAGCTGCTGAATTCAATCAGCAATTGGACTTTCTAACAAAGCAGTTAGCCGAATTCAAAGAGAGACTACAAGAGACCAGGATGGCTAATATACATATGGAAGAACAGTTTAAGCAAACAAAGCAGCAGCTGTCAAGGCAAATAACAGAAGAATGCCAAGCAGTTCAATTAAGAAGTGGGAAAACATTAAATACCCCACCTCAAGGCAGCAAAAAGCTAAGAAATGAGCAAACCACCCAAAATTCACCTGAGGACAGTAAGAGCCCAGAGAAAAGTAATTCTGGAACTAAAACGCCAGAAATTTGGTGGAAGGCTGGCGCTGAACGCCTAGACCATGCTCAGGACTGGCGTTCAACGCCAGAAACACAGCAGGACTGGCATTCAACGCCAGAAATAGGCAAAGATCTGGCGTTGAATGCCCAAAATGGGCAAGATCTGGCGCTGAACGCCCAAAATGGGCACAGTTCTGGCGTTCAGACGCCAGGAACAGACAAGGAGTTGGCATCTAACGTCACTCCAGTTTCTAACTCTGGCACTCAATTGCCAGTGAGGGATCAGACACACACAAATGCTGATAGCAACCCCTCTAAAAAGGCTTCTTCAACCACTTCTGTAGGCAATAAACCTATAGCAACTAAGGTTGAAGAATATAAAGCCAAGATACCTTATCCTCAAAAACTCCAGAAAGAGGAGCAGGATAAGCAATTTGCTCGCTTTGCAGATTACCTCAGGACTCTTGAAATAAAGATTCCATTTGCAGAAGCACTTGAGCAAATACTTTCTTATGCCAAGTTCATGAAAGAGATCTTGAGTCATAAAAAGGATTGGAGAGAAACAGAAAGAGTTCTCCTCACTGAAGAATGCAGTGCAGTCATTCTGAAGAGCTTCCCTGAAAAGCTTAAAGACCTTGGGAGTTTTCTGATACCATGCATATTAGAAGGTCAATGCACCAAGACAGCTTTATGCGATCTTGGGGCAAGCATCAACCTAATACCTGCATCCACTATCAGAAAGCTTGGCTTAACTGAAGAAGTTAAACCAACCCGAATATGTCTCCAACTTGCTGATGGCTCTACTAAATACCCATCAGGCGTGATTGAAGACATGATTGTCAGAGTTGGGCCATTCGCCTTTCCCACTGACTTTGTTGTGCTGGAAATGGAAGAGCACAAGAGTGCTACTCTCATTCTAGGAAGACCCTTCCTAGCAACTGGACGATCCCTCATTG
Source organism: Arachis hypogaea (assembly GCF_003086295.3). Taxonomy (NCBI): domain Eukaryota; kingdom Viridiplantae; phylum Streptophyta; class Magnoliopsida; order Fabales; family Fabaceae; genus Arachis; species Arachis hypogaea. Next base: position 92,455,844 of record NC_092048.1, on the reverse strand, counting down.
ACGTCCAACAGGGGGAAATAACCCTGAGAGTCAATGATGATGAGTTTAAGTTGAACGCTGTTAAAGCCATGCAGCATCCTGACACATCAAAAGACTGCATGAAAGTTGATCTTATTGACTCTTTGGTAGAAGAGATCAACATGGCTGAGAGTCTCGAATCAGAGTTAGAAAACATCTTTAAAGATGTTCAGCCTGATTTAGAGGATTCAGAGGACATGAAAGAGCCTCTGAAATTTCTTTTGGAAGAAGAAAAACCTCCTAAACCCGAGCTCAAGCCATTACCACCATCCTTGAAATATGCATTTCTGGGAGAAGGTGACACTTTTCCAGTGATCATAAGCTCTGCCTTAAATTCACAGGAAGAGGAAGCACTTATTCAAGTGCTAAGGACACACAAGACAGCTCTTGGGTGGTCCATAGGTGACCTTAAGGGCATAAGCCCAGCTAGATGCATGCACAAAATCTTATTGGAGGATAATGCTAAACCAGTGGTTCAACCACAGAGACGGCTAAATCCAGCCATGAAGGAAGTGGTGCAGAAAGAGGTCACCAAATTACTAGAGGCTGGGATTATTTATCCTATTTCTGATAGCCCCTGGGTGAGCCCTGTCCAAGTCGTCCCAAAAAAGGGAGGCACGACAGTGATTCATAATGAAAAAAATAAACTGGTTCCTACAAGAACAGTTACAGGGTGGCGCATGTGTATTGACTACAGAAGGCTCAATACAGCCACCAGAAAGGATCATTTTCCTTTACCATTCATAGACCAGATGCTAGAAAGACTAGCAGGTCATGATTATTACTGCTTTTTGGACGGCTACTCAGGCTATAACTAGATTGCAGTAGATCCTCATGATCAAGAGAAAACAGCATTCACATGTCCATCTGGAGTGTTTGCTTATAGAAGGATGCCATTTGGGCTGTGTAATGCACCTGCAACCTTCCAGAAATGCATGCTCTCTATTTTCTCTGATATGGTGGAAAAATTTCTGGAAGTCTTCATGAATGACTTCTCAGTATATGGAGACTCATTCAGCTCCTGTCTTGATCACCTGAAACTTGTTCTGAAAAGATGCCAAGAGACCAACCTAGTTTTAAACTGGGAAAAATGTCACTTCATGGTGACTGAAGGGATTGTTCTTGGGCATAAAATCTCAAACAAGGGAATAGAGGTGGATCAAGAAAAAATAGAGGTAATTGAAAAATTACCACCACTTGCCAATGTTAAGGCAATCAGAAGCTTTCTGGGGCATGCAGGATTCTATAGGAGGTTTATAAAGGATTTTTCAAAAATCGCAAAACCTCTAAGCAATCTGCTAGCTGCTGACACGCCATTTGTGTTTAACACAGAGTGCCTGCAGGCGTTTGAAATGCTGAAAGCTAAGCTGGTCACAGCACCAATTATTTCTGCACCAGACTGGACATTACCATTTGAGCTAATGTGGGATGCCAGTGATCACGCCATTGGTGCAGTGTTGGGACAGAGGCATGACAAGCTTCTGCACGTCATTTATTACGCTAGTCGCGTTCTAAATGATGCTCAGAAGAATTACACAACCACAGAAAAAGAATTACTTGCAGTGGTTTACGCCATTGACAAGTTCAGATCATACTTAGTAGGATCAAAAGTGATTGTGTATACTGATCATGCTGCTCTTAAATATTTACTCACAAAGCAGGATTCAAAACCCAGGCTCATCAGATGGGTGTTGCTTCTACAAGAGATAGAAAAGGGACAGAGAACCAAGTGGCCGATCATCTGTCCCGGATAGAGCCAGTAGAAGGGACGCCCCTCCCCTCTCTTGAGATCTCTGAGACTTTTCCGGATGAGCATTTATTTGCCATTCAGGAAACAGCATGGTTTGCCGATATTGCAAACTATAAAGCTGCAAGGTTCATACCCAAAGAGTACAACAGGATACGAAAAAAGAAATTAATTACTGATGCAAAGTACTACTAGTGGGATGAACCCTATCTCTTTAAGAGATATGCAGACGGAATAATCCGTAGGTGTGTGCCAAGAGAAGAAGCACAGAGGATCCTATGGCATTGCCATGGATCTCAATATGGAGGCCATTTCGGAGGTGAGCGAACAGCCACCAAGGTCCTCCAATGTGGCTTCTATTGGCCCACACTCTATAAAGATTCCCGAGAGTTTGTACGTAACTGTGACAGTTGCCAAAGAGCTGGTAATCTGCCTCATGGTTACGCCATGCCTCAACAAGGAATCTTGGAAATTGAGTTGTTTGATGTATGGGGAATTGACTTCATGGGACCTTTCCCACCATCATACTCAAACACTTATATTCTGGTGGCAGTTGAATATGTATCAAAATGGGTTGAGGCCATTGCCACACCCACCAATGATACTAAAACAGTGCTGAAGTTCCTCCAGAAACATATCTTTAGTAGGTTTGGTGTCCCTAGAGTACTAATCAGTGATGGGGGCACTCACTTCTGCAATAAACAACTTTACTCTGCCATGGTTCGGTATGGAATTCGCCATAAGGTGGCTACTCCATATCATCCATAAGCTAATGGGCAAGCTGAAGTCTCTAACAGAGAATTAAAGAGAATCCTAGAACGGACAGTAAGTACCCGGAGAAAGGATTGGGCACGGAGCTTGGATGATGCTCTGTGGGCTTACAGAACTGCATTCAAGACCCCTATAGGGACCTCTCCATACCAACTTGTGTATGGTAAGGCATGTCACCTGCCCGTGGAACTGGAACATAAAGCCTACTAGGCAACCAGATTCCTAAACTTTGATGCCAAATTAGCAGGAGAAAAAAGATTGCTCCAGCTAAATGAGCTAGAGGAATTCAGATTCACAGCTTTCGAAAATGCCAAGCTTTATAAAGAGAAATAAAAAAAGTGGCATGACAGAAAGATGTCATCTAGAATCTTTGAACCAGGACAAAAGGTTCTGTTGTTCAACTCTAGGCTCAGGCTATTCCCCGGGAAACTGAAATCCCGGTGGAGGGGACCATATGTGATTACAAGTGTATCACCATATGGTTATGTGGAGCTTCAGGATATTGATTCTGATAAGAAGTTCATTGTCAATGGACAGAGAATCAAGCACTATCTTGAAGGCAACGTTGAGCAAGAGTGCTCAAGGCTGAAGCTAGATTAAAAGCTCGGCAAGGTCCAGCTAAAGACAATAAAGAAGCACTTGCTGGGAGGCAACCCAGCCATGGGCATCAATCCTCTAAGAATTTTGCCCTATTTTTATTTTTATTTGTTTATATAGAGTTCATTGATAACAAGGTAAAGAATCAATTGCATAAGTTCACAGGGTTACAGAAGGAATCTGCACACAAAACAGAGAAAAAGAGCTCACTGGCAAGAAAACACCAGTAAGAGCCTATTTTGGGCGTTCAGCGCCCAAAAGGGGCAGCCAGTGGGCGCTAAACACCAGTAAGGATAGCAATCTGGCGTTCAACGCCAGAAAAGGGCAACAACTGGGCGTTGAACGCCCAGGAGAGCAGCATTTGGGCGTTGAACGCCCAAAACAGGTAGTGTTTGGGCGTTCAAACGCCAGGATAGTGGGGAGGAGGTAAAAATCATTCTTCTTCATATTTTTTCATTCTAATTTTAAAATTCCATGTTTTTAATTCATGATTTCTTGCATAAACATGTTAAGAATCTTGATTTCGAAAATCCCTCTTTAAAAATATCAAATGTATCTTAATCCATAAGCACCAAGCCTCTTTGCAAATTCAATCCAACTCTTTTCAAATCTTTTTTTTAAAACAAATCTATCTTTTCAACTCATCAATATCTTTTTCAAAATCTCCACTTTATCTTTTTCAAAATCTAGATCTATCTTTTTCAAAAATCTTTCATATCTTTTCAATTTTAAACTATATCCTCTCTTATCATATCTTCTATCTTATCTTTTCCAAATCAATCTCTTTTTTTATCATATCTTTATCTCTTTTTTCGAAAACCCACCCTCCCTCCCTTTAAATTTGGGTTCGGCCTCCCTCCCTTTCCATCAACAATTGCACCTAGCTCTCCTTCTATCCCTCTCCTTTCTTTTCTTTTGCTTGAGGACAAGCAAACCTCTAAGTTTGGTGTGTTTATCCGTGATCACTAAGATCATGGCTCCTAAAGGAAAACAACCCACTCCAAGAGGCAAGAAAGAGAGCGTTCCAAAACCACTTTGGAATCAAGGGAAGTTCTTATCTAAAAAACATTCAGACCATTATAACAAAATAATGGGTCTGAGATCAGTGATCCCGGAAGTTAGATTCGATCTGAAAGAAGATGAATATCCGGAGATCCAGGAGCAAATTCGAATCAGGAACTGGGAAGTCCTAGCTAATCCAGAAACGAAAGTAGGGAGGAACATGGTTCAGGAGTTCTATGCTAATATGTGGCAAAATGACAAGCAAAAACTATCTGGGACTGCTTTCTATGACTATCGGACCATGGTCAGAGGAAAGGTTGTTCATACCCACCCTGACAGGATCAGGGAGATCTTAAAGCTACCTCAGCTGAAAGATGATCCAGACTCCTTCAACAGGAGAATAATGAGAACAGACAAGGGCCCGGATAAGATTCTAGAGGACATATGTATCCCTGGAGCCAGGTGGACCACCAACACAAAGGGTGTCCCAAATCAACTCAAGAGAGAAGATCTCAAACCAGTCGCCAGAGGATGGCTGGACTTCATTGTGCATTCTCTGTTGCCCACTAGCAACCGTTCTGAAGTCACTGTTAAAAGAGCAGTGATGATCCATTGCATCATGATGGGAAAAGAAGTGGAAGTTCATCAGCTAATCTCAGCTGAACTCTACAAAATTGCTAACAAAAATTCTAAAGAAGCCAGGTTGGCTTATCCAAGCGTGATTTCTCTGCTCTGCAAGGACGCTGGAGTAAGGATGGGAATAACTGAGTATATCTCAGTTGAGAAACCAATCACCAAAGCATCAATAGAAAAACAACAAGCACAGGATGATCCCACCAAGAAGAAAACACAGGAATTTCTCTCAGAAATCCCTCAATCTGAATACTGGGAGTATCTTGAGACATCTGTTACCAAGATACGGGAAGCTATGGAACAAATAATAAAAGAACAGAAGAAACACAGTCAAATTCTTACCTATATGTTTAAAGAACAAGAGGAGCAAGGGCGTGACTTAAGGGAATTGAAGCGCCAGAAGTTATCTCTTGAAGGACCAAGCACCCCACGGATCAGAGGAACATCCACTTCCCAGAACAAAGGTTGTTAAATTCCAATTTCTGCTTTAGCTCTGTGATAGTGTCATTATAGAAGTTCACCTTAGGAGTCATATAGTAGTAATTAGTATCTATTTTGATTTTATCTCCAATTAAGCCATAGTTTATTTTTCTCATCATCAGCAAACATGAATAAAATAGTAGATCTTTTGAATAAGAGGCAATAAAATTTCGAGTTTTAATAAGAGAAATTCTAATTAGTTACATGTGGTGGCAATACTTTCTGTCTTTTGAATGAATGCTTGAATAGTGCATATGTCTTTTGAATTTGTTGTTTAAGACTGTTAAATATGTTGGCTCTTGAAAGAATGATGAACATGAGATATGTTATTGATAATCTGAAAAATCATAAAAATAATTCTTGAAGCAAGAAAAAGCAGCAAAAAAAAAGCCAATAACCCTTAAAACCAAAAGGCAAGGGTAATAAAAAGGATCCCAAGGCTTTGAGCATCAGTGGATAGGAGGGCCTAAGGGAATAGAATCCTGGCCTAAGCGGCTAAACCAAGCTGTCCCTAACCATGTGCTTGTGGCGTGAAGGTGTCAAGTGAAAACTTGAGACTGAGCGGTTAAAGTCAAGGTCCAAAGCAGAAAGAAGAGTGTGCTTAAGAACTCTGGACACCTCTAATTGGGGACTTTAGCAAAGCTGAGTCACAATCTAAAAGGTTCACCCAATTATGTGTCTGTGGCATTTATGTATCCGGTGGTAATACTGGAAAACAAAGTGCTTAGGGCCACGGCCAAGACTCATAAAATAGCTGTGTTCAATGATCATCATACTGAAATAGGAGAATCAATAACACTATCTAAATTCTAAGTTCCTATAGATGCCAATCACTCTGAGCTTCAATGGATAAAGTGAGATGCCAAAACTGTTCAGAAGCAAAAAGCTACTAGTCCCGCTCATCTAATTAGAATCTGAGCTTCACTCAAAACTCTGAGATATTATTGCTTCTCAACCTATTAGTCTTCTATTTTATTTGTCTAGTTGCTTAAGGACAAGCAACAGTTTAAGTTTGGTGTTGTGATGAGCGGATATTTTATACGCTTTTTGGGGTTAATTTCATATAGTTTTTAGTATGTTTTAGTGATTTTTTAGTTTGTTTCCATTAGTTTTTAGGAAAAATTCATATTTCTGGACTTTACTATGAGTTGTGTATTTTTCTGTAATTTCAGGTATTTTTCTGGCTGAAATTGAGGGAGCTGAGCAAAAATCTGATTCAGGCTGAAAAAGGACTGCTGATGCTGTTGGATTCTGACCTCCCTGCACTAAAAGTGGATTTTCTGGAGCTACAGAACTCAAAATGGCGCGCTTCCAATTGCGTTGGAAAGTAGACATCCAGAGCTTTCCAGCAATATATAATAGTCCATACTTCGCTTAAGGATAGATGACTTAAAATGGCGTTCAACGCCAGTTCTCTACCCAATTCTGGCGTCCAGCGCCAGAAAAGGATTAAAAGTTGGAGTTCAACGCCAGAAATGGATCCAAACCTGGCGTTGAATGCCCAAAACAGCCTTATGCACGTGAATTGTTTAAGTCTCAGCCCCAGCACACACCAAGTGGGCCCCAGAAGTGGATCTCTGCACCATCTGTCATAGTCTACTCACTTTTTGTAAACCTAGGCTACTAGTTTAGTATTTAAACAACTTTTAGAAACTTATTTTAAATCTCATGACATTTTAGATCTGAACTTTATACTCTTTGACGGCATGAGTCTCTAAACTCCATTGTTGGGGGTGAGGAGCTCTGCTGTGTCTCAATGAATTAATGCAAGTATTTCTGTTTTCTATTCAAACATGCGTGTTCCTATCTAAGATATCCATTCGCGCCTAACTATGGAGAAGGTGATGATCAGTGACACTCATCACCTTTCTCAATCCACGAACGTGTGTCTGACAATCACCTCCGTTCTACATCAGATTGAATGAATATCTCTTAGATTCCTTAATCAGAATCTCCGTGGTATAAGCTAGATTGATGGCGGCATTCATGAGAATCCGGAAAGTCTAAACCTTGTCTGTGGTATTCCGAGTAGGATTCAGGGATTGAATGACTGTGACGAGCTTCAAACTCGCAAGTGCTGGGCATAGTGACAGACGCAAAAGGAGGGTGAATCCTATTCCAGCATGATCGGGAACCTCAGATGATTAGCCGTGCTGTGACAGAGCATTTGGACCATTTTCACAAGAGGAGGGGATGTAACCATTGACAACGGTGATGCCCCAACACACAGCTTGCCATAGAAGGACGTGCATGCGTGAATCAGAGGACAGAGGAAAGCAGAGATTCAGAAGACAAAGCATCTCCAAAACTCCAACATATTCTCCATTACTGCATAACAAGTAATCTTTAACCTATGCTCTCTTGTTTATTCGCAATTCAACTGATAAACACAATTGACTTCCTGACTAAGAATTGCAAGATAACCATAGATTGCTTCAAACTAACAATCTCCATGGGATTCGACCCTTACTCACGTAAGGTATTACTTGGACGACCCAGTGCACTTGCTGGTTAGTGGTACGAGTTGTGAAAAGTGTGATTCACAATTCGTGCACTAGTTGACACTAACCTTGTCTTAAATTTTGAAAAATGTCACTTTATGGTACGACAAGGCATAGTGTTAGGACATGTAGTCTCTAGTGAAGGCATTTCTGTGGACCCGGCCAAGGTCGATGTTATTACTACTTTACCTCACCCCTCATCCGTGAGGGAGGTCCGCTCGTTTTTGGGACATGCAGGATTTTACAGGCGCTTTATCAAGGACTTCAGCAAGATTGCTTTGCCATTGTCGCGCCTACTCCAAAAAGATGTGGATTTTGAGTTCGACAGTAAGTATGTGAAAGAATTTGAAGAGTTAAGGAAAGTTCTCACCATAGCACCGATTGTGCGAGGCCCCAATTGGACGTTGCCATTCGAGATAATGTGCGATGCGTTAAACTATGCTGTAGGTGCCGCGCTTGCACAGCGCGAGGGTAAACTTCCTTATGTTATTGCTTACTCTTCTAAGACACTAGATGCAGCACAATCCAACTATACCACTACCGAAAAAGAACTCTTAGCCATTGTTCATGCTTTAGATAAATTCAGATCTTATTTGCTAGGTTCAAAGATAGTGGTATACACGGATCATGCAGCTTTAAAGTACTTATTGACAAAGAATGAGTCAAAGCCTAGATTCATACGTTGAATCTTGCTTTTGCAAGAATTTGACATTGAGATTAGGGACCGGAGTGGATCTCAAAACCTGGTTGCGGATCATTTAAGCCGCATTGAGAATTTAAAAACTGATCCATTTCCGATCAATGACTCATTCCCATTGGATAGTTTGCATGCTGTGTCGGATAGCCTTCCTTGGTTTGCCCCAATGGCAAACTACTTGGTTGCAAGAATCTTCCCTCCCAACCTTTCAAAAAACCAAAGGGACAAGTTGAGGAGTGATTCCAAATACAATATTTGGGATGACCCTCACTTGTGGAAGAGAGGTGTGGACCAAGTAATCCAAAGGTGTGTCCCAGAATCCGAATTCCAACGAATTCTTGAAGCTTGCCATTCATCCGAATGTGGTGGCCACTTTGGCCCACAAAGGACTGCTAAAAAAGTGTTAGATTGTGGATTCTGGTGGCCAACCTTATTCAAGGATGCTAACCGGTTATGTGTGTCTTGCCATCAGTGTCAGAAGTCAGGAAACGCATCCCAAAGGGATGAAATGCCTCAGCAACCTATGTTGTTCTGCGAGATATTTGATGTATGGGGCATTGACTTTATGGGACCGTGTCCCAACTCTAGTGGGTATCTGTATATTCTGTTGGCGGTTGACTACGTGTCAAAGTGGGTAGAGGCCGTGCCTACCCGCCTTGATGACGCCAATACCGTTGTTTCTTTCATATAGAATCATATTGTGTGCCGTTATGGGTCGCCACGAGCAATCGTGAGCGACCAAGGATCCCACTTTTGTAACAGGAAAGTAGAAGCATTGCTCAAGTGCTATGGAGTGACGCATAAGGTTGCTACTGCTTATCATCCGTAAACAAATGGGCAAGCGGAAGTGTCCAACCGGGAAATCAAGAGAATCTTGGAAAAAGTGGTCAATCCACAAAGAAAAGATTGGAGCCTCCGGTTAGGGGATGCACTATGGGCATATTGGACGGCCTACAAGACCCCGATAGGGATGAGCCCTTTCCGGATCGTCTATGGTAAGGTGTGCCACCTTCCGGTGGAGATTGAGCATCGAGCCTATTGGGCGGTAAAGCAGTGCAACATGGATCTAGCCAAGGCGGGTGAAGCTAGGAAGCTACAACTAGAGGAGCTTGAATGCTTGAGGAATGAGTCATATGAGAATGCCCGAATCTACAAAGAAAAGACTAAAGCATTCCATGACCATCACATTCGGAGGAAGGACTTTCAAGAGGGAGATGACATCCTCCTCTACAACTCAAGGCTCCGATTTATGCCTGGCAAGCTCCGCTCTAGATGGGAAGGACCTTTCAAGGTGAAGGAGATGAAGCCCTACGGAGTTGTAGAATTGTTTGATCCCAAAAGTGAAGCGACTTTCAAGGTGAATGGACATAGAGTGAAGAAATACCATGGTTGCAAGCCTCTAAGGGAGCTAGAGGTGTACATATTGGAGGATGCACCAAGAAGAGAGGAAGCTTAAGAAAAGGACCGTCCAACTTAAGGACGTTAAAGAAAAGTGCTTGGTGGGAGGCACCCCACCATGGTAAGATCTTCCTTGTTTATACCATCTTCTTAGTATTTTTGGTTTCTTGTGAATTTTAGGATCTTTTGTTGATTGATTGAGTGCATAGGGATGTTAGTTTTCCTGATTTTATTGGGTAGAAAAAAAATGTTCTTGTAGATAGGGTGTGTAAAAGTGAAGAAGACAACAATTTGTCTTTGAAAAAGAGCACCGACGCGCCAGCGCAGAGTGCGCGCGCGCGCCGGTAGCAATTCCCAACTCTTGGGCCAATTACCCGAGAGTTATGCCCACTTCATGCCCAAGTCGCTCCAGGCACTCACGCGTCCGCGTACATGCCGCCTGCGCGCACTCTGGAAATTTACCCATCGACGCGCTAGCGCACGGTGCGCGCGCGCGCCAATGGCGAGTATGACTTCTCTGGTACAAAAACCAGAGAGTTGTGCCACAATTGGGCCAACCTTGTGCCAGAACATACGCGTCCGTGCGTAGTGCGCATCCGCGCCAGTGGCGAAACACCTCAAGCACGCGTCTGCGCAGGGTGCGCGCCCGCGCGCCTACCTCACTGACTCACTCTGGTACAAAAACCAGAGACTTGTGCTAACTTTGTGCCACTTTTGTGCCTGAGGCACAACCTCTCTTGCGCACGCGCGCCACTGACGCACCCGTACTATCTGCTATCACTCTCACCGACGCGCCAGCGCACCTTGCGCGCGCGCGCCGGTTGCGCGAGTCAATTTAAGACCTTCGCACCTTGCCTTGTTTTTTTTTCTTTCTTTCAACCCCTTCTCTTCTTTAGTTTCTTTCTCCTCTCAACCCATCGCTTCCCTTCTCTTCTTCTTCTTCCACAACCCACCACCATTGTCTCCGGCCACTCACCGGTGACAACCACCCTTTTCCGGTGGCGCTACACTTCTCCTATTTTCTCTCTCATCTTCACAAAAGAAGATTCAACCTTGCTTTTTCTTACTCATCAAGGTTTAGCTTCTTCCATTTCTTTACTTCCATTTTTTTCCTTACATTATTTCTTCTAATTAGATACTTCTTATTGCGTTACTTAGTTTCCCTTTTATTTAATGATGATGTTTCTTGTTTTTGTTTGCTTACTCTTCCTTTATTTCTCCATGGATATTGAACTTGAGCTTAATTTGCATTACTAGATCTTTTGTCACTCTTTTACCATTGTGTGATGTTTATGTGATGATTGATGTTCCATTTTGGGCTTTGCATTGGTTTAGTATCTCATAATTGCTCATTGCTTGATTATTGCACGCCAAATGTTCGAGGAAATGCACACATCCCATTTTGGCTCAATTTAGCCATGTACTTTTCAATTGTTGCTCCTTCCTCATTCACTTGCTTTCTCTTAAATGCATTGAGCCTAACTTGTGTGCTTGTAGTTGATACTTACCAGTTAAACATTCTTGAATGTGACTTGCTCTTTATTATGGATGCTTGAGACCACTCTTCTCATGCCATTGCATGCATCACTTCCTCTTGCATCCCATGCCAAGTGTTATGACCCTTGCTTTTACACCTACCACGGGCATTACAATTCACTTGCATGTCTTTTGTCAAATTGATTCTTGGGTGTAATGTTTTTCTTCTTTCTCTCCCTTTTTAGGATGGCCACCAAGAAGGCAAGGAGATAGCTCCAAAAAAACCGGCCGCAAAGAGGGCACCCCAAAAATCAAATTCTAAGGCGCGTTCTTCAATAGGAGCCAAAGCCCTATCAAAGAAAGGGAAGACACCCGCTCCTATTGATGAGAATGACAAGGGCAAACCGGCAAGAGACTCTTCAAGGTTCCCCAACCGCTTCTGTGAACTTAAGTTCCCTTCCATAGCCGTAAGGAACTATCACCCTGAGCATCTACTAGCTCCTCCGGACAAGATTGCTCCTTATATTCTACCCCGCATTGAACACCGAGGATGGGAGTTTCTCTTGAGGAAACCAAAGGAAATCAACCTCTCTTGGGTGGAAGAATTTTATACTAACTACCACCTTTCCTCTCTTCAATCGGTATACATGCGCCGGAAGCAAGTCCCAGTTTCAGAAGAGGCTATTCAGCAAGTGCTTAATGTTCTACCAGTGCCAAGTGACATGGATGGCTACCAAGAAGTCTTATGTCAGTGAGAGGAGTATGGATTCAATTGGGACTCGATCCTCCGAGTCATTGCTGAGCCAGAAGCTTCTTGGATCCAAGGTCGACTGCGGATGAGGCCCAAGAGTATTGACGCTCGCTTCCTCACTGTAGAAGCTAGAGCTTGGGCCCAAATCCTATCCCACTATGTGTTGCCTAGCACCCACAAGTCGTCCATCACGGCGGACCTTTCCTTGCTTATGTGGTGTGTTCTCACGGAGAAGCCGGTGAACATTCCACCTCTTGTCAAGCAAGTAATGAGTCAAGTTCACGACCGGGGTAATTTGCCATTTCCAGCGTTGGTGTCTGACTTAATTGCTGCTACGGGTGTTTCTTGGGAAGCCAAAGATAAGAGGATTATGATTCCGGCTAAGGGCGATGTAGTCCCAAGTGGAAAATACTTACACCTTCCCATGAACAAACCAAGCCTCGACATGGCCCCGCCACTTCTTTTTCCTTCTAGCTCATCATCACCACCACTGCGATCCACACATCAAAGGATAGAAGATCTTCACCGAAAGCTTGATAGATATGAGTGGCGCAACCACCGCCGCTATACTTACATCAAGACACTTCTGGGTTTTGTTGCCCCTAGCATGGAGGAACCCGAAATATTCACATCCACCTCGAACCCAACTGATGGGAGTTCTGATGAAGGGGATAGTGAAGGCTCCGGTCCCGACCGTCCCTTGCATATCATTCGTAGCACGGAGGACCGTGCCAAATTCTAAAGTGTGGGGAGGTCGTCTGACCGATCTCCATGGGTAACACTCTCTTCTCCTCAATACCCATGGATTTATTTTTCTCTGTTTATATATTGCATGTGTAGTTAGTCTTGCTTGTAAATACTCTTTGCATGATGGTTAGTTTCTATAGAGTTACCTGGTCAAAACAATAACTTTCTTTCTAAGAAACTGTGTTCTGGGTGACCTACCAAAAAAAAAAATTTTTTTTTGCAGTAAACTTGCTTTAAGAATGTATTTTAGAACATAGTAATTGAGTCAAGAACACAAGCATGAAAATTTTGAGCCTATGGCATGGTTACATCTTTTAACCATTATTTCCATTCTTGTGTGCATATCCCTCTCTCTATGAGTGTGATCCTTGCTTTGTCTAATTCTATATGTCCATTGCTTTATGTATGAATGCATTTACATGATTGAGGCCATCATTTTAAAAGTCACTTTTCCCAAATAGCCTTAACTCTTATATCTACCATTGCTAACCAATTTTGAGCCTTTGATAAATCCTCTTGTTCTTAAATAGAACTCATCAACAACCCTAAGTGAAAAACCATGAATGTCCCTGAATTTGAATCCTTGATTGGCTTAGGTGAGTTAGGATGTGTATCATTCAAATAGGAGGGTATACTTGGGAAATTCGGGTAGATATATAAGCATGTAATTGTAGTGTAATTGAAGATTCTAGGATTTTGGGAATATACTCCTGTGTTAAATGATTACACCGTATGCATTGATACTTTGGTTCACAAAGAAATCCCAAGAAAAGGGGATACATATATATATATATATATATATATATATATATATATATATGCTTAAAAAAAGAGAGAGAGAGAAAAGAAAAAAAATAATAATAAAAAGAGAGAGAAAGCAATGAAGGGGACAAAGACGCCCCAAGATAAAGTAATAAAAACAACGCATACGGATGTGAATTGAAAAAGATGCACGAGTATGCAAAAAGGGTAAAACTAAAGGGTAGCTAGGAATATATTGTAGTTGTATAGGTTGTTCTATGTGTCTAGTGGATCCTAGGTTGATCAAGGACTCAAATTTTGAACCCACTTGGCCATATACATCCTTACCTTCACCCTAGCCCCGTTACAACCCATGAATAAGACCTCATGATACTTGTAAGCATGTATTAAGTAATTGTTGATTGATTAGATGAAAGACAAATCTTGGAAAGCATGATTAGGAGGAGATTGAGTGACGAACCCTAGACACTTGAGCGAATAGAGCGGATACACTTCCGGTGAGGGTTCGATGCTCAATGCTTGTTCCCGGCTTTCACAAGCGTTCGTTCAGCAAGTTGTATGCACTCTTTAGTGATATTCAATTTGGTAGAACTCATGAATTGCATACCATTTTCACCTTATATGCTCACATGTATTCTTGAAGGATAGAATCACTTTTGACCAAGTATATAGATGATTTTACATTAGTTGCACACATCCACTTAGTTAGTTTGCATTTCATAAACCCTTTTTCACCATGATCCTTGGTCTTTTCTTTTTATTTTAAGCATGAGGACATGCTTGGTTTAAGTGTGGGGAGATTTGATAAACCCCGATTTTGTGGTTTATCTTGTGCTTATTTTGAGGGATTTTATCACCTTTTCTCACATTTATTCAATAAAATAGCATGGTTATGTGTTCACTTCCCAATATTGCTCTATGATGTAAAACGTGCTTATTTTGCCTTAAAATTGCCATATTTTAATCCTCTTCTATTGCCATTCGATGTCGTGATGTATTTGTTGAGTAATTTTAGGAATTATAGGGTAGGAATGACTTGGAAGAGAGGGAGAAAGCATGTACAAAAGGGAGGAACATGAAGAATTGAGATCTTTGGAAAAGCAGCATCGGCACGCTCGCGCACTCCACGCGCACGCGTGGATGGGATTGGCTGGAAGCGGCGCGCGAGGATGGACGCATCCGCGTGAATCAGGAGAATATTATCAACGCGCACATGCACTTGGCGCGCACGCATAGATCGTAAGAGCAATCGGCGCGCGCGCACGCGTGGAAGGCTGCACGTGACCTCATTAAAGGAAATCGTGCCTGGCGATTTCTGAGGCTCATTAGGCCCAATTTCAAGCTGCTTCTGCATGGAAAAAGACCCAAGGATGCTAGGGGAAAGGGGGAATCACTCATTTTACACTAGGACACAATTTTTAGTAGTTTTTGGGGTTCTTTGGTTATTCTAGAGAGAGAAACCCTTGTTCCTTTCTAGATCTAGTTTTAATTTGATCTTCCCTTGTTGATTTGTGACTTGAATCTTGTTAATTACTAGTTTTAATTGTTCAATTTGAATTCCTTGTTACAATTTTGCTTATATCTTGTGATAGTATAGTCTATGAATTCTTATCAATTCTCATTTTATACCCATTTCATGAATGTTGTGAATCTTGACTTGTTGATGTTACATTGATGATTTCCATGCTTAGCTTTGTTGTTTGGATGATTACATGTTGATAATTGTTAGTGGGTATTTGTAGAACTCAATTTAATTGCTATTTTGAACATGTCTTTTATTAGTGCTTACCAAGTGTTTGATGAATTGTTTACTTTGATTATGGAGTAGTTCTTTTTCACTCTTGGCCTAAGTCAAGGGAATTGGGTAAACTTGAGTCATTGGATCTAATGGATTTGATGATTCGGGAGCTCTAGGTGGTCAATTTGATACTCATTGACGCCAACCCACTACTAATCTAATTAGTAGGTAGGTTGGGACTTATGGGTTGATGTGATCAGGGCCATTTGACGTACTTCAAGTCTAGGAGTAGATATCACGTACTTAAGACTTGAGAGTAGACTTAATGAGCTTGGTTCCTTATAATTGTCAAGGTATAGTTGTTAGACAAGGATGGTGACCCCAATTCCTGAGCCTAGCCAAGAGTTACCTTTATTATTCATACTTGAAAATCAACTTTCTCAACCAATTACTTTAGTTGTAGTTTCTTGTTTGGGACATAATGGAATTAAGTGGAATGTTGTTTATTCATTTAAGGTGCTTATGTTTTGTCTAGTTGATTGAATTAATTATTGCATTTTGAGATTACTTGTTTGTTAGGATTCCCATTTATTTTCATGCTTATAACTCACAACCCCGGATTTCTAACCAATGTCGAAGCACATGATTGCCCATTCTTCGTGAGACGACCCGAGGTTGAATACTTCGGTTATTTCTATTGGGGTTGAACTTGTAACAACCAAGTCCCTCTTTTAAATTTGACCCCCGAGGATTATTGTTGGTAGAGCTATACTTACAACGCGGTTTCTTTTCTTGAAGAGAATCTTTACCAATACATCTTTGGGGTGCCTCTATGGAAGGGGTGTGTCATTGGCTCATCATCACTCTTCTCCATGTTAGCTTCCACGTTAATGTAATTAACGTGGCAACTAACGTGGCTCATAGTGGCTCAATCCAACGTTAGTGACAAAGGTGAGTGTCACTAACATTGGTGATTCTTGCTCCCTCCACGTTAGAGTCCACGTTAACTAGGTTAACGTGGCTTTTAATGTAGCCAATATGGGCTTAGTCCAATGTTAGTGACAAAGGTGAGTGTCACTAACGTTGGCATCATCTTCTTCTTCCACGTTAGAGCTCACGTTAACTAAGTTAACGTGGCTCTTAACGTGGCCAATTGCCCCTTTTAGAACGTTAGTGGCACTTACTTTTACCACTAACGTTGGAGTTCTACTTCTCTTCCACGTTAGCTTCCACGTTAACATAGTTAACGTGGCAACTGACGTGGGCTATGATGGCTCACGAAGGCGTTATTGGCAATCACTTTTCTCATTAACGTTGCAAGCTAGCCTTTATTCCACGTTAGTGGTCACGTTAGCTAGACTAAGGTCGCTACTAACGTGGTTCTTCCTTGCTTCCTTTGTCCTGAAATCAAGCAATAAAGTGCATCAAAGCTCTAATCTAAGTTATGAGACATGCATCATTCAATTTGTCCTTTAATTCATGCATAATTCTCATGAAATCATGTAAAATTCACAATGTTTGCTTGAATTAAGATGTGAGTGATTATTTACCCAAAACTTGCTTATTTCCTAAGAAAATGCATGAAACTACCTTAAAACCATAAAGAAAAGGTCAGTGAAACTGGCCAAAATGCCCTGGCATCACAACACCAAACTTAAAGCTTTCTTGTCCCTAAGCAAGTACTGGAACAAGAGAATGATGAATGAATCATTATTGTGGAAGTCATGTTCTTGGTTTTATGAGGTTTCATGCATAGCAACTTAGGTTCATTCCTTTACTGGCTTCCAGACCTTTATCATGCCTTGGAATACTCACTTGATTGCACCCTTTGAGACTTTTTTTTATTGATCCCTTTGTCTTTCCAAGGTTTATTTCATCCTTAGGCTAAGTGTTCTGTGAGGGGGCGACTCTTTAAGATAAGCTTTCAACCAACACTCCTGAACCAGTTGGTTCAAGGTGCTAGGTGTTGAAACACCTCTAAGGACTTACTCCATCAAGTCTCTCTCCCCCATACATGCACACTACAGGCACATGGTTTGTTATTTTCTTTCCTTGAGGTCTTGGTGTCCAGCACCTCTTTGGGTTACTAAATGTTCTGTAGCAAGGTTGCTCTTGATAGTGGATTTTCAGTTGATAATCCCGGGTTAGTTAACCCAAGTTACCAAGTGATGAAGCACTCCTAAGAACTTATTCATCCAAGCAGATCCTTGGTACAAGAGCACCACAGACACATCCCTCAAGTTGCAAGCCCTTGGTGCCTAGCCTTATTCTTTATTAACTTTTCTTTCTTTTTCAACTCTTATTGTTCTTTTCCCTTTTCTTATTAGGATCTTATTATTTAGCTAGTCTCATGGGGTGTGTTTCAAGTATGTGATTCAGGACAGATATTTGCCTTCCCACCTTGTTGGTGAACCAACTTAGCTAAGTGATTACTACACCACAAATTTAAGGACCTACTCCACAACTTGAACATCACTCTGGTCTTTCATAAATCTCTTTTTATTGGACTTAAAAGGACAAGCATACAATAAGCAAGATGAAAAGGAAGGCAGGCAATTTGACTAGCAAGCATAGACCTAGGTAAAAGCAAACTTAAAGACAGAATTGAAAATTCCTAAGCTACTATGGAAGCATGTTCTATTTCATACATGATTTTCCTTATTTAAAACTTGAAAAAGATGGGACAGTGAGGGAACTCCACCACCTTTTACTCATGGGGTTGTTTGCGCTCTCCTTCTTGTTTGTCCTCTTTGTGTCCACTTGTGCTTCCTTGCATACGGGCCAGTCTAGCTTTTTCCCAATCTTCAAGTGCCTTCCTTACTGATTCATGACTCTTTTCTACCCTCTCTCTTTCGTCTCGTGCTAATTCATCCTTCACTTCTTCATAGCTTATGATTCCCAGATGTAGTATAGGCAGTTGTCCGACTAAGTATCTGAGCCTGGCTTGAGTGTTCACCTGGTGTCCAGTCTGGCTCATGTAAACTCCTTCTGAAAATGCCCTGTGTTCGTCGAAGAGTTCTGCCTGTTCTAATTGTTTCCGATGCATTTCATGTATGTGTGCACCTTGATGTGCTTGGATGTTGATTAGCTTTTGGATGGCTTCTTGTTGTTGATCCTGCCTTTGTTCCAACCTGTGGAAGGATTCTCCCCATTGTTTTCCTTGCTCCAGTTGCTGCTCCATCAATTGTCTTTGCCACTCCCCTTGTTGATTCATCCATCTAGATAGTGACTCTTCTTGACGGTTTATCAACTGTAGGTGAAGCTCTTTCTGTGCCCCTTGATTTTCCAAGTATTGTCTAGATAAACCATCAATGGCTTCCTGTAGTTGGTGCATGTCCAAAGGGGCTTGCTCCTCTAGGTTCTGTCCTTCTACCACTTGGTGCACTGGCCTCTTTCTTATCCTTCGTTGGGGTAGGGGAGATGCAACAGCATGCATACGCCAGACAATAATTGGGATACCAACTTTTATCCATTCGGGATTTTCATCTTCGAACACCACCCCTGCCTTGTCACACAGGCGGAAAATGGTGCTGGGATAGCCTAACCTTCCCCCAGAATCACTTTTCTCAGCCATCTTCCTAATGCCTTGGGCTATGAGTTCATGCACCTTGATCTCTCCCCCTTTAAGTATACATTGCACCATTGTTGCTCTCTTAAGATTCACCTTTGAATTGTTTCCGGCAGGGAGGATGGATCTCCTTACAATTTCGAACCACCCCTTTGCTTTAGGGGTGAGTTCACCTCTTTTTATGAATTTGGGCTTTCCATTGGGATCTCTCACCCAATCCGCTCCTTGTACGCAGATATCTTTCATAATTTGGTCATAATTAGGACTACCATCTATTCGAGATTGATAGCTTTCTTCCTCGAATGGTATGGTTCGTAGCTTCAACACCCTCATGATGCTCATGGGACTAAAATCCACAGTTACTCCTCTCACAAAGCTTATATAAGATTCCTCTTTCCTATCATACCTCACTGCGTTTGCGTAAAACTCTCTTACGAGCGTTGTATTTATCCTCGCGGTGACTGGATCGGTGAGGAGCTCCCATCTTCTCTTTTCTACCTTCTCTGTGATTTCGGGGCACTCAGTTTTCTTGACTTGAAAGCCTAGCTCATATATGATCTCCTTATCAGCCATCCATCCAAATTGAAGTGCATGGTAAAAAGTTCTAAACTTCTTTTCATCAAAGGGGTGTTGCTCCATAGGCTCCTTCCCCTTTCTTCTTTTAGAGCTTGATGATGCCATGAGTAAGAGTTGATGTGTGAAAATGTTGAGGGGTTGTGGATAAGTGGTGGAATTTGGTTAGGTTTGGATAGGATGTAGCTTAAAGAATTGTACTTCGAGAGTGAGAAGTTTGAAGAAATGGTTGCTGGAATGTGAAGGGAAGTACGGACTAGGAATCACTTATATAGGAAAGTGATGAGTGAATGAAAGGTGTGGATTGATGGGGTGGTTGTGTGATGGACGGATGGGGTTTAGCATGGGATGAGCACAAGGATCATCAACTTTATGATGGTGTTGGTTCAGTTTCTAAGCTTGTTCTTCTTCCAATGTTGCATGGCAACAATTCCCAATGCAATCCCGTTGGAGACACATGTATAGTCTTCTCTTTTTGTGGTGGCCGAACCCTTCAATTGTCCCATCAATTCTCCTACAAAATAAAAGAAATGTGATTAAAAGAAAACTTGTGGAAAGTGGCGGAAAAATTTAGAAAGAAGAGAATAACTACTTTTTAAAGTTTTTGTTTCTAACTACTAAGTGCTGTTCATGAGTGCAAACCAACTGACTAACTGAATATCCATGTATGCAACGTTGGCGACACCAAACTTAGTTTGGTGCTATGTGGTGTAAAAGATTTGTTCAAGGCTCTAAGAGTGACATGATATGGGTTACATTTATGTTCTCTTAGTGTGCCCTGAACACCAAACTTGTTCTTCACTATATGTTGCACAAAAGGGCTCATTCAAGTGCATGTCGAAGTTGATTTGAAATTCATGAACCTTGCTTTATTAACTACTTTAAAAGCATGTAAAACATGGGTTGCCTCCCATGAAGCGCTTCTTTAGCGTCAATAGCTTGACGTTATGCCTTTGTCATGGTGGTTGGTAATGCTTCAGATCTTCCCCTCTTGCAGTAAACCTATATCCATTGGCTTCATCAATGATCTCTATATGTTCTAGGGAGAGAACTTTGTTGATGGTGAAAACCTTAGGTAACTAAGATGGGATGGTGGGGAGATGAGGTGGGATATCTAGGAAGTAAGCTAGATCACTTTATCCCCTGGAGAGAAATCTTCTGTAGGAATTTTTTTGTTCCTCCATCTCCTTAGTATCTTCTTCTTTGTTTCTTGTGCTGTTATCCTGCTCTTTGTGGTCTCTTTTCCTAGGGGGATTTTGTTGTTGGTCCCATATGATTCTAGTGGTTTTGGCTCCACTTGAGTTTCCTTTAGCTGTGACAGCTACTGATTATTTTGTTCATCACCCAAAGCAATTCCTGAGTGTACAGCTTGTGCCTCAATGCTTGTTTCTCCCACCATTGCTCTGTCATGCTCTGTCCTTAGTTCCTTGCCTTCCTGACTTGCTTCTTGTGAGGGTTTGAAGACATTGAAGGTGAGTTGTTCATCATGTACCCTCAGTATTAGCTCTCCTCGCTCCACATCTATGAGCGCTCTGGCTGTAGCTAAGAATGGTCTTCCCAATATGATTGGGTGAAGATGACTTTCTTCCATTTCCAGTATCACAAAGTCTGTGGGAATGAAGTAGTTCCCAACCTTCACCAGCACGTTTTCAACCACTCCTATTGCTTGTTTTTGAGTTTTGTCTGCCAGCATGATGACTACGTCTGTGGGCATCAGCTCATTGATTTGCAGCCTCTTCATAAGGGATAAAGGCATTAAGTTGATGCTTGCTCCCAGATCACAGAGTCCTTTATCAAACATTGTTTCTCCTATGGCACAGGGGATGTGAAAACTCCCTGGGTCCTTCCTTTTTGTAGGTAGCTCTGGTTGAATGAGAGCACTGCACTCCTTATTCATCACTATGTTTTGTCCTCCCTTGAGTGAGCTTTTCCTGGTCAGCAACTCCTTCATGTACTTAATGTATGAGGGCATTTGTTGGAGGGCCTTGATGAATGGTATGTTTACATGGAGAGATGCAAATATGTCAAGAAACCTTGAGCATATTCTCTTCTCAACACCACCATTGAGTAATTGGGGAAAGGGTGCATAGAGTCTCAGCAGCTCCTTCTGTGTAATTGTGGTTTCTTGATGCTTCTCTTCCTGCTTTCCTGCTGATGTATCTTCAGGTTGTTCTGATGGTTTGTTCGGCTCTTTCTCAGTCTCCTTATCACTTATAGTAACCATCTTGCAATCTTCTCATCTGACTTTCTTTGCTTCACCTCTTGGATTTTTCTCTGTGTCACTTGGGAAGCTATCAGTAGGTTTGGGAATCTTCTCAGATAGGTATCCCACTTGAAATTCCAGCCTCTTGATGGTGTCTCCCTGATTCTTGATATTGGCTCGCACCTCCTCTTTGAACACCTTGTTATCTTGAATCTCCTTGCATACGCCTTCAAGTAGAGTCTCAATCCTTGATAGTCTTTCTTCCAATGATGGAGAGTTGAGATTGGAAGGATGAGAAGGGCCATTTTGACTTTGGTATGGATGTTGAGAGGTGTTGTTGGGTGGGTGTTGGTATGACCTCTGTGTGGAGTGTTGTTGAGTTGCATTGTTGTTGGGGTTATTGCATCTCTGATCTTGGCCTTGGTCTTGTTGATTTTCCCACCCAAAGTTTGGGTGGTTCCTCTAACCAGGATTATACATTTTGGAGTATGGGTCATGATTCTGCCTAGGTGAATTCCTAATGTAGTTGGCTTGTTCCTGATCACCCTCTACTTCTTCATTCACTCCTTCTTGGGTTGCTGCTGAAGTGGTGATTGCTGCTACTTGATTCCTCTCCATCTTCTTGGTGAGGTCAGCTAATTACTTGGTAATCATCTTGTTTTGAGCTAGCAGTGCATCCACATTGTTCAGCTCCATCACTCCTCTAGTGTTGCCTCTTTCAGAAGCATAGAAGTAGTCATTCTCTGCTACAGTCTCAATGACATCTATGACTTCTTCAATGGTCTTCTTCTTGTTCAGAGATCCCACGGATGAGTGGTCTACTACCTTCTTTGATTCATACGAAAGGCCTTCATAGAAAATGTGCAACTGCACCCATTCATTGAACATATCTGGCGGGCATCTTCTTGTCAAGTCTTTAAACCTCTCCCACGCTTCATATAGAGTCTCACCATCCTGCTGCCTGAATGTTTGTACCTCAGCTCTCAACCTGTTGATCCGTTGAGGAGGATAGAATCTTGCCAAGAACTTGTTCACCACATCTTCCCAGGTTGCTAAACTCTCCTTTGGAAAGGATTTCAGCCATTTAGATGCTTTTTCCTTGAGCGAGAAGGGAAATAGAAGTAGTCTATAGGTGTCAGGATGAACACCATTAGACTTCACAGTATCGCATATCCTCAGGAAGGTGGTTAGATGTTGATTGGGGTCTTCTTGGACACTTCCTCCGAATGAACAATTGTTCTGAATAAGGGTGATGAGTTGTGGCTTTAGTTCAAAGTTGTTGGCATGTATGGTTGGTGATAAACCACTATTTTATGGTTTATATTGTGTGGTTTTATCATGATCCTTACCCACTTATTCATTAAATTAGCATGCATTTAGATTTCCTCCCTGAATTTATTACATGTTTGAAAACTGCTTCCTAGAGACTTTAATTATTTATTTTTAATTCTCTTTTATTCCATTCGATGCCGTGATCTGTGTGTTAAGTGTTTCAGACTTTATAGGGCATGAATGAGTTGGAGAGTGGAAAGGAAGCTAGAAAAAATGGAAGGAACACAAGAATTTGAGGAGATAACCAACGAGAAATGACGCGGTCGTATGGCTCACGCGACCGCGCGAAGGAGAGCAAATCGCAGCGACGCGGCCGCATGGCTTGCGCGGCCGCGCGGATTGAAAAGCGCAAGCGACGTGGTAGCGTGGACGACGCGAACGCGTGGAGAGGAAAAAGCGCAAGCAACGCGTCCGCATGGATAACGCGATCGCGTGACATGTGCGATCTGCATAATCTGCAGAATTCGCTGGGGGCAATTTTGGACCTTATTTCGGCCCAGTTTTCGGCCCGGAACAGCAGACTAGAGTCAGAGAATATGCAGAAACAACACAGACATTCATTCAGTAGTTTGAGATCTAGTTTTACTCTCTTAGATTTTTCTCTCTAAGTTTTTAGGATTCTAATTTTGAATTGATCTGAGCATTAGAACATTGAGAAGAGTTATTTCCTCATCCAGACTTCATCATTCTAGTTTGTTTTCTTAACTTGGTTTTATTCTTCCATGTTCTTTGTTTTGTTCAATTTTGTCATTCAGATACTTTTATGATTATTTAATGTAAGGATTATTTCTTTTTAATTCAATTTCAATTCCAATAATCATGTCTTCTTTTAATTCCCTTTCATGTGCTATGGATTCTTTATTTACAATGCGTGAGTAGTTTCCTTACTTGATGGGGAGTTGATTAAAAGGAACTCTTGAGTTGGAAGGATTGAAAAAAAATTTGTAGTTGGGTTAAATGTTGGATTGCTATCCTGTCACCAACGCCAATCCCTTTGAACTAAGTGGGTTACAACTTGTGAACAGATCTGGCATTCCAACTTGTTTGACTTTCCCTTACCTAGTAAAGGATAACCAAACAGAGTAACCGTTAATTATAAATCAATCTTAAAAATCACTCCATCAATGATAGAGATTCTAACAAATCAATTCTCAGTCAAGGCTTTTATTTATATTATTTAAAATCCCTCAATTTAAATTCCAATTTACTTAGCTCAACTTCTTGGAACATTTGATTAATAAAACAGCACACTTTTCTGCAACTCGTTGGGAGACGACCTGGGACTTAAAACTCCCAGTAATTTTAATTTAAACTCTCTGTGACATATTTCTAAATTGATAGGCAGATTTTCGGTGAGTTAAGAACTATACTTGCAACGTAACCATTTTAATAAATTTTTAATTCACCAGCTTCTGCGTCCCATCAATTTTTGGCGCCGTTGCCGGGGAGTTGCAATAGAGTGCTAATTTTATTAATTAGAATTTATTTATTTTGCATTTTTTATTAATTAGAATTTATTTATTTGCATGTTTCTTCCGTCAAATGACACGTTCACTTCCTGATCCGCGCTTGCTAATATTCGATCCTGAAATTGAAAGAACAATTTCACGAATAAAGCGAGAACAGCGTAGGTTAGCCCGCTCTGAGGGCGGATCTGAAAGTGAATCTGAGGAAGAAACCAGCCCCCGTTCTACTGATTTGGTTGTTTTATGTACAGAAAACATGGCAGCTAGAAGAGTCACCATTCAGGAGGAAGGAGCTCCTGATTTTACAATGCAACCGTTTCAAGCGCATCATCCAGCGGTAGCTACGGATTTTGAAATAAATACCGCACTGTTAAATTTGATGCCCAAGTTTCATGGCCTACCTGCTCAAGAGCCTATCAAGCACTTGAGAGATTTCCAGGCAGCCTGTTCTACTGTCAGGCGTGATGGCACTGATGAAACTTCAATTCTGCTGAAAGCTTTTCCGTTCTCTCTTGAGGGAAAAGCAAGAGAGTGGTACTACACTCAACCTATAGCAAATGTATCCAACTAGGATACACTCAGAAAGGAGTTTCTGGAGAAATTCTTTCCATCTGAAGTTACTGATAAACTGAGGAAGGATATCTCTACAATTGTTCAGGATGACAATAAAACTCTCTTTGAATACTGGGAGTGCTTCAATAATCTTCTGGAGGCATGCCCCCACCACATGATTGACAAGATCGTGCTACTCAGCTATATCACACAAGATATGAGGCCCCAAGATAAGACCACATTGGAAAGTGCCAGCAATGGGTCTATGAAGAAGTACAAGACCACTGATGAAGCTTGGCAATTGATCAGTGATTTAGCTGAATCTACTCAGAACCACAGACAGAAGCAAGGCCGTTCAAAAGCCGTTGCAGAAGTATCTTCTGGCAGAGAAACTGCTGCTCTAACTCAAAGCATCTGTGAGATGACCAACCTGCTGAAGCAAATGCAGTTGAATCAACAAGCTCAGCAAACCCAACCGCAGCAAAACCAACAACTAGTCCCACAAAGAATTTGCGGAATTTGTGCTGATTACAGCCATTACACTGATGAATGCCCGTAGCTCTAACAAGAAGACAACATGGTGGCATCCACTCACAACTTCTATGACCGCCCCAACCAAGGGTACAATCAAAGTGGAAATAATAACCATGGATGGCAGGACAATTCAAACCAGAATTGGAGGGACAACAATAATAGGGGAGGCAGAGATAATCAGGAAAATCAGAGGTGGAATAATAACAACAACAGACAACAAAATCAACCTTACCGAGCACCTCACCTGAGGCAAAACCAAGGACCACCGAACAATCAGCAGCAAACCTCTCAATTTACTCATTCTTCTGTATCTTCTAATGAAGATTTATTACAAGCTTTTGAGAAAAGACAACTGGCCATGGAAAGTACCATCGTGAACACTATTAACGCCAGTCTGAATGGTCTCACCTCTACTCTGCAAGCTTTTATGACACAGCTTGGTTCAACACAAAATTCCAGCAACCAACCTTCAAGCACCACTGGAATCCCCTCCCAACCGTTACCCAATCCAAAGGGAGGCATTAATGCTATCACCCTGAGGTCCGGAACCACACTGCAGGAGAGGAATCAGGAGGAACCAAGCTCACCAGAATACGCCTCAGCTGAAGAGGTGGTAGAAGTCGAAGATGTTGAAAAGGAAGAGGATATACAGGACATAGCTGAAGAAGAGATAGCTCAACCACAGGAAGAAGCACCAAAAGGCGTAGGCACCACAGAATCCACTGTTCCCATTCCATTTCCACAACTTGCAAGGAAGTCCAGGAAGCAGCTGAAACCTGATCCTAAAATGGTAGAAATATTCAAAAAGGTTGAGGTAACTGTTCCCCTTTTTGATGTTATTCAGCAGGTACCTAAATATGCAAAGTTTCTAAAAGACTTATGTATCCATAAAGACAAAATTAATGAATTAGAAACTATTCCTTTAGGTAGTTCTATATCTGCTTTAATGGGAGGATTACCTGAAAAATGTAGTGATCCAGGTCCTTGCATAGTTAGTTGTACTATTAGTGGTGTAGTAATTTATGATTGCATGTGTGATTTAGGAGCATGTGTCAGTATAATGCCTTTGTCTATATATGATGTTTTAAGGCTCCCTCCCTTAAAAAGGTCGGCAGCTCGTTTTGTGTTAGCAAATAAAAGCATTATTACAGTAGCTGGAGTTGCTGAAGATGTTTTGGTGAATATTAAAGGGCTCACATTTCTCACTGATTTTTATATCTTGGAGATGCCTCGTAATGATTCAGATAAGCCATCATCGATCCTACTTGGAAGACCATTCCTGAAGACATCAAAACTCAAATTGTATGCTTTTTCAGGAACATACTCTTTTGAAATAGATGGCCGCATAGTGATCTTCAATCTGAATGGAGTCATTGACAACCCCCCAGAAGATCGTTCTATCTTCCAGTGTGATGTCATAGACGAAAGTGTGGCTGAAGTTCAAAAAGAAGAGTTTGAAGAGAGGCACACTGGACAAGGTCCAAGTGTGGGGGCCCTCTTAACTGACAATGAGGACACTTCGCCATTTTCACAAGCCCCAGATAATCCAGAGCCTACCCATGATCAAAAGTTAGAATTGAAACCCCTCCCTCCACATCTCAAATATGCTTATCTTGAGGATGAGCAGAAGCTTCCGGTTATTATTGCAAGAGAACTGACTTCTCAACAAGAAGAGCAGTTACTTGATGTGCTAAGGAAGCATAAGAAGGCAATTGGGTGGAGTTTGGCAGACATAGTGGGAATTAACCCTCAAGTATGCGAGCACAAAATATTTTTGGAAGAGGGAGCAAGACCTGTCCGTCAACCCCAAAGGAGATTGAATCCCACCATCTTGGAAGTTGTCAAAAAGGAGGTGACCAGACTATTGGAGGCCGGTATCATATATCCCATTTCAGACAGTGAATGGGTAAGCCCAGTACAAGTGGTGCCCAAGAAGTCCGGAGTCACTACAGTGAAGAATGAGCATGGAGAGCTCATAGCAACTAGAGTTCAGAATGCTTGGAGAGTCTGCATTGATTACAGGCGCCTCAACCAAGCTACTCGTAAGGATCACTACCCACTTCCATTCATTGATCAAATGCTGGATTGCCTGTCAGGTAAGTCACATTATTACTTTTTAGATGGTTACACATGTTATTTCCAGATTCATATAGCTCCTGAGGATCAGGAAAAGACTACTTTTATGTGTCCTTTTGGGACTTATGCTTATAAGAGAATGCCCTTTGGCTTGTGCAATGCACCAGCCACCTTCCAAAGGTGCATGATGAGTCTTTTCTCTAATCTTATTGAAGACTGTATGGAAGTTTTTATGGACGATTTTAGCGTTTATGGTGATTCTTTTAACCTTTGCTTAGATGGATTATCTAGAGTATTAGATAGATGTGTTAATACAAACCTTGTATTGAATTTCAAAAAATGCCACTTTATGGTAAAGCAAGGGATTGTATTAGGACATGTGGTATCTAATAATGGCATTTCTGTAGACCCAGCAAAGGTGAATGTTATTTCTAGTTTACCTTACCCCTCTTCTGTGAGGGAAGTCCGTTCGTTCCTTGGCCATGCAGGTTTCTACAGGAGATTTATTAAGGACTTTAGTAAGGTAGCACTTCCCTTATCTAGATTACTGCAGAAGGACATTGAGTTCGAGTTCAGTGAGGATTGCAAACAAGCATTCGATAAGCTGAAGATTGCTCTAACTCAAGCCCCAATTGTGAGAGGACCCGACTGGAGCCAGCCGTTTGAAATCATGTGCGATGCTTCCAACCATGCAGTAGGAGCAGCGCTGGCTCAGCGTGAAGGTAAGGATCCTTTTGTTATTGCCTATGCGTCTAAGACTTTAGACACTGCCCAGTCTAATTATACTACTACTAAGAAAGAGCTACTTGCTATTGTTTTTGCTCTGGATAAATTCCGGGCTTATTTACTTGGTACTAGAGTAGTAGTGTATTCGGACCATGCAGCTCTAAAGTATCTATTAGCTAAAAAGGAATCCAAACCAAGACTTATATGTTGGATACTGCTGTTACAAGAATTTGATTTAGAAATAAAGGATAGGAGTGGTAATCAAAATTTAGTAGCAGACCACTTGAGTCGCCTTGAACATATTAAGGATGATTCTACTCCTATAGATGATAATTTTCCTTTTAATAACCTACAAGCAGTATCTGAGGTAGTCCCTTGGTATGCACCTATTGCTAATTATTTAGTTAGCCACACATTTCCTCCACATCTTTCTAAACATCAAAGAGACAAGCTGAAAAGTGAGTCTAAATATTATATATGGGATGACCCATATTTATGGAGATGTGGCGCTGACCAGATAATTAGACGTTGTGTGCCTTAATCAGAATTCCAGTCTATTTTAGAGGCCTGTCACTCATCTGAGAGTGGAGGACATTTTGGCCCTCAACGAACAGCTAGAAAGATCTTATACTGTGGATTTTGGTGGCCTACTCTTTTTAGAGACGCTGCTGAGTTTTGTAAATCTTGTCACCCATGCCAGAAATTTGGTAACATATCCAAGAGGGATGAGATGCCTCAACAATATATGCTTTTCTGTGAAATTTTTGATGTTTGGGGCATTGACTTCATGGGTCCATTTCCAAATTCTAGTGGATATTTTTATATATTGTTAGCTGTGGATTATGTTTCCAAATGGGTGGAAGCAATTCCTACCCGCACTGATGATGCTAACACTATTGTTTCCTTTGTGAGAAACCATATTATATGCCGCTTTGGATCACCACGAGCAATCGTGAGCGATCAAGGCACCCATTTTTGTAACAAGAGACTAACAGGATTGATGAAGAAGCATGGAATAATCCATAAAGTTGCAACAGCTTACCATCCCCAAACTAATGGGCAAGCCGAGGTGTCAAACAGAGAAATTAAGCGTATCTTGCAAAAGATAGTAAAGCCTCATAGAAAAGACTAGAGTACCAGACTACAAGATGCACTGTGGTTATACAGAAAAGCATACAAGACACCCATTGGGATGAGTCCCTTCCGCTTGGTTTATGGAAAAGCTTGTCATCTCCCAGATGAAATAGAACACAGAGCCTTCTGGGCAGTTAAGGAGTGCAACATGGGAATTGAGAATGCTGGAGCTGAAAGAAAGTTGCAACTGCAGGAACTGGAGAACCCTCGCCTGGAGGCTTATGAGAACTCCAGAATATACAAGGAAAAGATGAAAGCTGTGCATGATCAAAACATCAAGAAGAGAGAGTTCCAACCTGGAGATTTTGTTCTCCTTTACAAATCTCGACTGAGGCTCATGCCCAGTAAGTTGAGATCAAAATGGGAAGGTCCATACAGAATAGAGAAGGCTGAACCGTACAGAGTTTATCACCTAAGCCATCCTTCAAGATCTGAACTTATTAAGGTTAATGGACACCGCCTAAAGCTATACCATGGTGAGAAGGTGCAGAAAAATAAGGAGCTTGAGATCTTCCACTTAGAAGACCCCCACATCGTAGCAGATTGAGCTATTGGAGCGTCCAACTTACGGATGTAAAAGTAAAGTGCTTGGTGGGAGACAACCCACCGCGGTATGATCGTTCTTTTCTTCACTTTTAGTTTTTCTTCTTTAATAACTCTTCTCTTTATTAGTGCCTTCATGCTCTTTCAATTACATGTCTTTATCTTTCCTTAAAAAAAAAATATTTTCGCCGAGTGACGCGATCGCACCAGCGACACGTCCGCGTGGCAGGGGGAGTAAAGAAAAATAAAAAATGAACAGAAAGTTACGCAGGAGCAGCGCTGGAGTCGTGCCAATGGCACAAATTACCCCACGCGACCGCATCACTGACCCGACCGCGTCGCATGGAATCATGGCCTCCCACGCGACCGCGTGCCCTGAGCTTTCAACGTAAAAGGGTGCACAGTCGCATTCTGTGCGAGAGTGATGCTGGATTGGTGCTGGAAGCACAACCCTTGTCACGCGACCGCGTTGCTGACGCGGCCGCGTCACCCATTTTATCACGCACACTCATGCGATCGCGTGACCCACGCGATCGCGTCACCCAATTTTGGCAATTAAAATGAATCGAACAGAGAGTTGTGCTGGAGCGAGGCTGAACTCGTGCCAGCAGCGCAACATCGGTCACACGACCGCGTGACCGACGCGATCGCATCACCTTACCTGGAGCGCAACCACGCAAACGCGTGCCTTCCGCGGCCGCGTCGCATGCACTGCACAGCTCAACCTAAATTGCCAAATTATCTTATCTTTCTTTCCTCCAAATCCTATTTTTTCTTTTCCCTCCTTATCTCTTCCTTCTTCCTTCCCATTTCTATCTCACCTTTCACTCTCTATCTCTCTCACCACCATTAACAAGGTTTTACCTTCTTCTTCCTTCTTCTCTCTTCCATCATTCCTCTTATATTATATATATTTTTATTTTATTTTTCTTTTCCTTTTTACTTGGTGTTATCTATTTATGTGAGTCATTATTTATCTTTATATGCTTATGGTTTGTTATAAATTTGTTTGACAATCATATATATTAATTTTTTTAAGGGATTGCTTGCATGTTCAAATTCATACTTTCAAGAGCTTATTCTACATGCATGCTATGTGTTTGTGAAAAAGCCCATATGGCATTATGCACTTCTTCACATTATTTTACTCTAATATGCAATGCTTGCTTTTCACAAATTCTCTTTCATATTTTATTAATTAAATTTAATTGTCAATACAAATGTAACGGCTAGTTTGTTACAAATGGTAATCTAAATTGGACATTGAATGTTTGATATATGCTACTCATGCCTTTGCCTGCATGCCAATAAACCTCTTGCATTCCATTGTCCTACATGCACTTGCTATATTTCCATTGATGAGCTTTTCACATGTAATCCGGACCATGTGTTAATGCCATTTATCTTTATTGTGCATTGACTATCACTTACAATACCCTCTTCTTTGCTCTATCTCTTTGAATTTAATTTCCTTTCTCTTCCCTTCTTTCAGGATGGCCACCAAGAAAGGAAAAGAGAAAGCTACTTCCAAACCACCAACAAGAAGAGGAACTAAAAGAGCATTAGTGGCAGAGCCTTCTTCAACCACAGTCAAGCCCTCAACAAAAAGAGTTAAGCGGATAATAAAGGTTGACGAAAAGGAGAAAGCCTTTCCAGCAAGGGATGCTACGCGATTTCTGAATCGCTACTGTGAGCAGATGTTCCCTATCCTAGCAGAAAGGAACTATAACAATGAATACCTTCTTATCCTCCCATCCAATATTGCCTCCTTTGTTGAGCCGCAAATTGAACGAAGACAATGGGGTTTCTTACGGAGACAGCCGAGGCAGGTCAATCTCTCTTGGGTAGTTGAGTTCTACTCCAACTTCTACATACCGACCCTGCAGTCTGTTTATGTCCGGCAGAAGCAAGTACCCATTACAGAAGAGGCCATCCAGCAAGCTCTGAGTCTTCCCCCTTTTCTAGCAGGAATGGACGCTTTTCAAGAAGCCACCCTTTAGCGCCAGAGATACCAATTTGATTGGGATTCCGTTCTCGGAGTCATCGCATTACCTGGCAGCCGTTGGTTCTATGGATACCACCGTACCTGCCCTAAGGGAATCTTGGCTTCCGTACTTACCTTGGAGGCTCGCGTATGGGCACAGATCATGTCCCATTACGTCTTTCCGAGCACTCATGAGTCCTCCTTCACTGCAAACATGGCTGTTCTACTATGGTGTATCCTTACAGACCAGCCTCTGAATCTCTCAAGACACATCCGGAATGCTATGGAGCATGTACAAATCGCGGGCAACCTACCATTTCCCGCCCTGGTCTCAGATCTTGTTTCAGCAGCCGGGGTCTCCTACAGAGCTGGGGACACCAAAGCCATGCTTCCACGGGATGATCAATATGTCCCTAACGGGAAATACCTCAGACTTTCAGCAGCCACTACAAGCCAGCCTACTGAGCCAGTTGAAGATATTCCTTCTTCAATACCACAAGCATCTACAACTGAGAAATTGCTCCAGCAGATACTTGAAAAGTTGGATCGGCATGAATAGAAAGCTAAGATGAGAGAGCGCCGATTCACATACCTCAAGGAACTGATCATGGGCAAATTCAAGGACTCAGACACTCCGGACTCCACTTCTTTTACCAGCACCGGGAGCCATGATAGTCCCGACTGTGGAGATACTGCTACCAGCCCACCCCTGTTCCTGACAGATGGCACCGAGGACGGTGCAAAGCCTTAAGTGTGGGGAGGTCGGTCAGTACCTGACTTCCGGAGGTAATTTATCTTCTCTGTGCACCAATAATTAGGATATTTTAGTTAGATTTTCTTTCCTTTATAAAATAGAATAAATTGCATAGGTTAGAATAGTTGCATGCATGTTCTACTTGATTAAAAAGACAATAAGTTTCTTTTAAAAATCTATCTTTGGAATAAAATTTCACTAATTTTTCAAAACTTTTATGATAAATTTGCTTGAGTTGTATTTGGAACATGATGTTTGAGCTAAAGAACACACAACCTGTGAAAGATTTGAGCCTTTATGTATGGTTACATTATTTAACCATAATTATTTTATTTTTGTGTGTTTACTTCTCTAT
This sequence comes from Arachis hypogaea, assembly GCF_003086295.3. NCBI lineage: Eukaryota > Viridiplantae > Streptophyta > Magnoliopsida > Fabales > Fabaceae > Arachis > Arachis hypogaea. Next base: position 92,422,726 of record NC_092048.1, on the reverse strand, counting down.
GATTGTAATCTATATTTTGTTTTATCTTATATGTCCAATATTTATTATATTTACATGCTTGCACATGATTGAGGCCATTATTTGTTAAACTCACTTATCCAAATCAAGCCTACCCTTTTCAATTACCTTTGTTAACCACTTTGAGCCTTTAAAACCCCATTTGTTCTATATTTTACCACATTACTAACCTTAAGCTGAAAAATAATTGCATATCCCAAATTGAATCTTTGGTTAGCTTAAGAGAGAATTGTGTGTGCTAGTTAAGTATGGGAAATTGTGGGAACAAAAGTTGTTAAGGGGATGTGTCATGAAAATTTAAAGGGAATTTGGATACCTATTCATGTGAAACTATAAGAATAAAAAATCTATGTGCGTTGATAAGCTTTATTTATTTCAATTCAAAAAAAAAAAAAAGATGATAAACAAATAAATAAGGGGACAAAATTACCCCAATGTTAAATTCAGAATTCAAAGATCAATGCACATATGATAGAATTAAAATACAAAGTTGAAACATGAGTATGGGTTGAAAAAAGGAATTATGGGTAGCTAGGCATGAATTTAAAAGTATATAGAATATATGTATATTAGGTGAGAGCTTAGGTTAATTAAAGATTCAATTTATAAAGCTCACTTAGCCATATGTACACCCTTATCTGCACCTTGGCCCCATTACAACCCTGAAAAGACCTCATGATGTTTGCATTGGTATATTAACTGTTGTTGATTGGTTAGGAGAAAAACAAAAGTTAAAAAACATGACTAGAGAAGAATAGAGTGATCACCCTATACACTAGAGATTAGAGCGTACATACATTATCAGTTAGGGTTCAATACTTGAATTTTCATGTTCCCTGCTTTCATGAGCTATCTTCTTGCGCTTTTATCCATTTTATTGTATAATGATAGAATTAGTGGAATTTGATTTGTAATTGTTTTGAAGGGATTATTTACTTTTGATCAAGTGGACAAGAATCATATAGTTGCATTTATTTATATGTATATAGGTTTGCATTGCATTTCATGAGTTTCTACATGTTCATACTTATTTCCTTATCTCCTTCAATTAAGCATGAGGACATGCTAATGTTTAAGTGTGGGGAGGTTGATAAACCACTATTTTATGGTTTATATTGTGTTTAATTGTGTGGTTTTATCATGATCCTTACCCACTTATTCATTAAATTAGCATGCATTTAGATTTCCTCCCTGAATTTATTACATGTTTGAAAACTGCTTCCTAGAGACTTTAATTATTTATTTTTAATTCTCCTTTATTCCATTCGATGCCGTGATCTATGTGTTAAGTGTTTCAGACTTTATAGGGCATGAATGAGTTGGAGAGTGGAAAGGAAGCTAGCAAAAATGGAAGGAACACAAGAATTTGAGGAGATAACCAACGAGAAATGACGCGGTCGCGTGAGCTAGCAAAAATGGAAGGAACACAAGAATTTGAGGAGATAACCAACGAGAAATGACGCGGTCGCATGGCTCACGCGACCGCGCAAAGGAGAGCAAATCGCAGCGACGCGGCCGCATGGCTTACGCGGCCGCGCGGATTGGAAAGTGCAAGCGACGCGGTAGCGTGGACGACGCGAACGCGTGGAGAGGAAAAAGCGCAAGCGACGCATCTGCATGGATGACGTGATCGCGTGACATGTGTGATCTGCATAATCTGCAGAATTCACTGGGGGCGATTTTGGACCTTATTTCGGCCCAGTTTTCGGCCCAGAACAGCAGACTAGAGTCAGAGAATATGCAGAAACAACACAGATATTCATTCAGTAGTTTGAGATCTAGTTTTACTCTCTTAGGTTTTTCTCTCTAAGTTTTTAGGATTCTAATTTTGAATTGATCTGAGCATTAGAACATTGAGAAGAGTTATTTCCTCGTCAAGACTTCATCATTCTAGTTTGTTTTCTTAACTTGGTTTTATTCTTCCATGTTCTTTGTTTTGTTCAATTTTGTCATTCAGATACTTTTATGATTATTTAATGCAAGGATTATTTCTTTTAATTCAATTTCAATTCCAATAATCATGTCTTCTTTTAATTCCCTTTCATGTGCTATGGATTCTTTATTTACAATGCGTGAGTAGTTTCCTTACTTGATGGGGAGTTGATTAAAAGGAAATCTTGAGTTGGAAGGATTGAAAAAAAATTTGTAGTTGGGTTAAATGTTGGATTGCTATGCTGTCACCAACGCCAATCCCTTTGAACTAAGTGGGTTGCAACTTGTGAACAGATCTGGCATTCCAACTTGTTTGACTTTCCCTTACCTAGTAAAGGATAACCAAACAGAGTAACCGTTAATTATAAATCAATCTTAAAAATCACTCCATCAATGATAGAGATTCTAACAAATCAATTCCCAGTCAAGGCTTTTATTTATATTATTTAAAATCCCTTAATTTAAATTCCAATATACTTAGCTCAACTTCTTGGAACATCTGATTAATAAAACAGCACACTTTTCTGCAACTCGTTGGGAGACGACCTGGGACTTAAAACTCCCAGTAATTTTAATTTAAACTCTCTGTGACATATTTCTAAATTGATAGGAAGATTTTCGGTGAGTTAAGAACTATACTTGCAACGTAACCATTTTAATAAATTTTTAATTCACCAGCTTCTGCGTCCCATCAGTTGGCCTTTGGATGCTACTTCCACAGTTTTCTGGGTTTGGGTTGATGTAAGAACCCAGAACTCTTCTATCTTGTCCAACCTGATGCACTGGACCTTCTCTGCCATGGTTGTGAGCCTCTTTTTCATGATGGTTCTCCATATTCTCCTCCATGTCTGGTTCAAAATACTCTTCCTCTTCCTCAGCACCAACTACTCTCTTTCCTCTTGCTTCCCTCCTTAATCTAAGGAAGGTCCTCTCAGGTTCAGAATCAAAGGAAGTTGAAGCCCCGCTTCTTCTACCTGTCATACAACCAACAAGGCAAAAGCAAGAAAGATAGATGCAGACAGTAATTTCTACAGAAATGCTGTTAGTGTGAGTGATGCAATATATCAAACAGTTAGTGGGTTAGTGACTGAATTGTAAACAACTAAGAAAATGGGTAGGGGAAAGGGGAGAAAATAGCTACACTGAAAGTAAATTACTCAACTGAACTTAAATCAAACAAAATAAAAACAAATGCTCAATCTAGTTATCCACCAATTTAATCATTATTGATACAAAATCAATCCCCGGCAACGGCGCCATAAACTTGATGCACGGAAACTTGTCCCTTAACAAATCTCCCTCGGCAAGTATACCGAATTGTCATCAAGTAAAAATTCACAGTAGAGTGAGGTCGAATCCCACAGGGATTGATTGGTCAAGCAACTTTAATTGGAAGAATGTTCTAGTTGAGCTAAGCAGAAAGTGAGTTGAGAATTGCAGGAAATTAAATGGCGAAAAAGTAAATAGCAGAAAATAAATGACGGGAAGTAAATTGCAGAATCTTAAATGGGGAAGGAAAGTTTAGCATGAAAGTAAATGGCATAAAGTAAAGAGAATGGGTAAGATCAGAAATGGGGAATTCATTGGGCTTAGGAGATGTTGCATTCTCCGGATCAAGTTCATTTTCATCTTTTCCTCAATCAATGCATTCATTGATCTTCTTGGCAATCTTAAGTGATTGAATTCCAATTCCTTGGTAATTCAATCTCTCAAATCAGATCAACAGCCAATTCCTTGGTCTAATTGCTCATGAGAAGAGATGAAGTGTGGTCACTGATTATACCACATATATTTCCAAATCAAAGTATTGGGAGAATTATATGTCACCATATCCGCCCAAACCCCAATTTGGTCCAACATGAGAAAATATTTCTAGCATGATCTCTTCATCCCTTTTCCAAGGTTCAGAAGAGATCCAAGTATGAATAGCTTCTTTTTCAAGATAACTACTCAATTGGATGAAGATTGAAAGCTTTCTAGTAAAATCAAGAGAAAAGAAAGAAGAAGAATAATGAAAACTATTATTGATCCATCAAATTACAACAGAGCTCCCTAACCCAATGAAAGGGGTTTAGTTGTTCATAGCTCTGGGAATGGAAAGCAAAGATGGAGAGTACATTCTGAAAGTTAAACTAGAAGTGCAGAGAAAGTAAAATACAGAGAGTAATTCTAATAATGCCAAAAGCTCCTTTCTAGTTCAAAGCTCTCCCTATTTATACTATTCTTCTGATCTTCTAGTTGGCTCTTCAAGTCTTGGATATGGGCCTTTGGATCTTGAGTTGAAGCAGTTATCTTCTTCAGTGGGCTCAGCTTTACTTGCAGAGAAAGTGTGAAGTAGGCAGGGACTTTAGCTTAGGGCGTTAGTGGTGTTAACGTTAAGTGAAAATGTGGGGTTGAGAACGTTAGTGACAATCACCTTTTTCACTAACGTTCCTAACCCAAAGTGGTCCATGTTAAATTCAACGTTAGTGGCACTAACGTGACCACTAACGTTGACCCTTGGCCCTTTGCAAACGTTACTGGGGTTTACCTTTTTCAATAACGTTAAGAGTACCCCTTTCTCCCTACGTTAGAGTTCACGTTAGAATAGTTAACGTGGCCTTTAACGTAGGCTTGCCAAATCTTCGAGAGCGTTAGTGACACTTACCTTTGTCACTAACGCTTCAGAACGCCCCTACTTCCCACGTTAGAGTTCACGTTAACTAGGTTAACGTGACTTCTAACGTGGTATTGATAGCCATCTCCAACGTTAGTGACAAAGGTGAGTGTCACTAACGTTGGTGATTCTTGCTCCCTCCACGTTAGAGTCCACGTTAACTAGGTTAACGTGGCTTTTAACGTAGCCAATATGGGCTTAGTCCAACGTTAGTGACAAAGGTGAGTGTCACTAACGTTGGCATCTTCTTCTTCCATGTTAGAGCTCACGTTAACTAAGTTAACGTGGCTCTTAACGTGGCCAATTGCCCCTTTTGGAACGTTAGTGGCACTTACTTTTACCACTAACGTTGGAGTTCTACTTCTCTTCCACGTTAGCTTCCCCGTTAACATAGTTAACGTGGCAACTGACGTGGGCTATGATGGCTCACGAAGGCGTTATTGGCAATCACTTTTCTCATTAATGTTGCAAGCTAGCCTTCATTCCACGTTAGTGGTCACGTTAGCTAGACTGACATGGCTACTAACATGGTTCTTCCTTGCTTCCTTTGTCCTGAAATCAAGCAATAAAGTGCATCAAAGCTCTAATCCAAGTTATGAGACATCCATCATTCAATTTGTCCTTTAATTCATGCATAATTCTCATGAAATCATGTAAAATTCACAATGTTTACTTGAATCAAGATGTAAGTGACTATTTACCAAAAACTTGCTTATTTCCTAAGAAAATGCATGAAACTACCTTAAAACCATAAATAAAAGGTCAGTGAAATTGGCCAAAATGCCCTGGCATCAAATAGAGGCTATAAAGTGGGGGAATAAAATTATTCATTGAAGCCAACATTCATACTCATAATTTTAGGTTTTAGATGTAGTTCTCTTGAGAGAGAGGCTCTCTCCTCTCTCTTAGGTTTTAGGATTTAGGATTTCTTCTTTCAATTTGTTCTCAATTCCAGGTTCAATGTTCCTTTAATTTAGTTTATCTTCTACTTTTATTTATTCTAGTACTTTGGTTTATCTATTTCTCTTGGTAATTACTTATTTAGCCAAATTGGCTTATGAACTCTTCATGTTAGATTTTAATTTCTATTTAATGCAATTTGAGGTATTTCAGATTTATGATTGCTTTCTTCTATTTATGATATAAATAATTTAGATTTTTCCCCCTTTGCTTTGGTTAAGTAATTGGTGATACTTGAGTTATCAAACTCAGCTGTTGATTGAAAATTAGAATTTACTGATTGATTTGGATCCCTCTAAAGCCAGTCTTTCCACAGGAGTTGACTAGGACTTGAGGAATCAAATTAATTAGTCCACTTGACTTTCCTTTATTTAGTAAGGGTTAACTAAGTGGGAGCAATAAATAATTCTCATCACACCTGATAAGGATAACTGGGATGGGATTTCCAGTTCTTATACCTTGCAATGGTGTTCATGATAATTAATTTACTTTATTGCCAGTTTATTTTCCTGTTCCCTATTTCAAAAACCCAAAAATATATATTTTTCCATAACCAATAATAAATCATACTTCCCTGTAATTCCTTGAGAGACGACCCGATGTCTCAATACTTCGGTTATCAATTTTATTGGGTTTGCTTAAGTGACAACCAAAACTTTTGTACGAAAGGATTTTAGTTTGTTTAGAAACTATACTTACAACGGGAATTTAATTGTGAAATTCTTTACTAGCAGAAATCTGATCGTCAAAAATGGCGCCGTTGCCGGGGAATTACAATTGTTTGCCTTATTATTGGTTATTGTAAATATTTTCTTTTGCTTAATTGTTTTTATTTTTGTTTTTAATTTTTATTAGCTACTATGAGTTCTCACCCCTCTGGATTTAAGTTTAGTTCCAATGTTGTTGTAAGGAATGGAAGATATAATAGGAACATGCATCAAGGTCAAAACAATCAAAGATGGAAGGAGCCACGAGGATCTGATCAACCCTTTCGGCAACAACACTTTCCAAGATACCATGGACAACGACCATTCTACGATGCATACCAAGACAATAGTTATGGTGGACTGGTGCACGAAATTGTGATCATCAATGGCGCCATCAACATGGTACGCTCAATTGTAATCTCAACTTGTTATCACAACTTCGCACAACTAACCAGCAAGTGCACTGGGTTGTTCAAGTAATAAACCTTACGCGAGTAAGGGTCGATCCCACGGAGATTGTTGGTATGAAGCAAGCTATGGTCATCTTGTAAATCTCAGTCAGGCGGATATAGAATGGTTATGGAGTTTTCGAATATTAATAATAAAATAGGGATAGAAATACTTATGTAAATCCTTGGTGAGAATTTCAGATAAATGCATGGAGATGCTTTCGTCCCTCTAAACCTCTGCTTTTCCTGCTGTCTTCATCCAATCAGTCTTACTCCTTTCTATGGCTGGCTTTATGTAAGGACATCACCGTTGTCAATGGCTACTTTTGATCCTCTCTGGAAAATGGTCCGATGCGCTGTCACTGCATGGCTAATCGTCTGGAGGCGTCACCCTTGCCAATGGCTGCATCCTATCCTCTTGTGAAAATGGTCCAAATGCTCTGTCACAGCACAGCTAATCATCTGAGGTTCTCGATCATACTGGAATAGGATTCACCCTCCTTTTGCGTCTGTCACTACGCCCAGTACTCGCGAGTTTGAAGCTCGTCACAGTCATTCAATCCCAGAGTCCTACTCGGAATACCACAGACAAGGTTTAGACTTTCTGGACTCTCATGAATGGTGCCATCAATCTAGCTTACACCACGAAGATTCTGATTAAGAGATCCAAGAGATACTCATTCAATCTGAGGTAGAACGGAAGTGGTTGTCAGGCACGCGTTCATAGGGAATGATGATGATTGTCACATTCATCACATTCAGGTTGAAGTGCGAATGAATATCTTAGAAGCGGAACAAGTTGAATTGAATAGAAAACAGTAGTACTTTGCATTAATCTTTGAGGAACAGCAGAGCTCCACACCTTAATCTATGGAGTGCAGAAACTCTACCGTTGAAAATACATAAGTGAAAGGTCCAGGCATGGCCGAATGGCCAGCCCCCAAACATGATCAATAGGATCAAAATATAATCCAAAGATGATCCAAAGATGTCTAATACAATAGTAAAAAGTCCTATTTATAATAAACTAGCTACTAGGGTTTACAGAAGTAAGTAATTGATGCATAAATCCACTTCCAGGTCCTATTAGGTATGTGCTTGGGATGAGCTTGAATGTTACACGTGCAGAGGCTCTTTCTGGAGTTGAACGCCAGGTTGTAACGTATTTCTGGCGTTCAACTCTGGTTTGTGACTTGTTTCTGGCGTTTAACTCCAGACGACAGCGTAGAACTGGCGTTCAACACCCTTTTACGTCGTCTAAACTCGTTCAAAGTATAGACTATTATATATTGATGGAAAGCCCTGGATGTCTACTTTCTCACGCAATTAGAAGCGCGCCATTTTAAGTTCTGTAGCTCCAGAAAATCCACTTTGAGTGCAAGGAGGTCAGAATTCAACAGCATCAGCAGTCCTTCTTCAACCTCTGAATCTGATTTTTGCTCAAGTCCCTCAATTTCAGCCAGAAAATACCTGAAATCACAGAAAAACACACAAACTCATAGTAAAGTCCAGAAATGTGAATTTAGCATAAAAACTAATAAAAACATCCCTAAAAGTAACTAGATTCTACTAAAAACATACTAAAAACAATGCCAAAAAGCGTATAAATTATCCGCTCATCACAACACCAAACTTAAATTGTTGCTTGTCCCCAAGCAACTGAAAATCAAATAGGATAAAAAGAAGAGAATATACTATAAATTCCAAACTATCAATGAAACATAGCTCCAATCAGATGAGCGGGACTTGTAGCTTTTTGCCTCTTGAATAGTTTTGGCATCTCACTTTATCCATTGAAGTTCAGAATGATTGGCTTCTATAGGAACTCAGAGTTCAGATAGTGTTATTGATTCTCCTAGTTCAGTATGATGATTCTTAAACACAGCTATTTTATGAGTCTTGGCCGTGGCCCTAAGCACTTTGTTTTCCAGTATTACCACCGGATACATAAATGCCACAGAAACATAATTGGGTGAACCTTTTCAGATTGTGACTCAGCTTTGCTAAAGTCCTCAATTAGAGGTGTCCAGGGTTCTTAAGCACACTCTTCTTTTGCTTTGGACCTTGACTTTAACCGCTCAGTCTCAAGTTTTCACTTGACACCTTCACGCCACAAGCACATAGTTAGGGATAGCTTGGTTTAGCCGCTTAGACCAGGATTTTATTCCTTTAGGCCCTCCTATCCACTGATGCTCAAAGCCTTGGGATCCTTTTTATTTGCCCTTGCCTTTTGGTTTTAAGGGTTATTGGCTTTTTGCTCTTGCCTTTTGGTTTTAAGAGCTTTTGGCTTTTTCTGCTTGCTTTTTCTTTTTCTTTCTATTTTTTTTTTCTGCAAGCTTTGTTCTTTGCTGCTTTTTCTTGCTTCAAGAATCTTTTTTATAATTTTTCAGATTATCAAATAACATGTCTCCTTGTCATCATTCTTTCAAGAGCCAACATATTTAACATTCTTAAACAACAACTTCAAAAGACATATGCACTGTTCAAGCATTCATTCAGAAAACAAAAAGTATTGTCAACACATCAATATAATTAAACTAAGTTCAAGGATAAATTCAAAACTCATGTACTTCTTGTTCTTTTGAATTAAAACAGTTTTCATTTAAGAGAGGTGATGGATTCATAGGACATTCATAACTTTAAGACAAAGTTACTAAATACTAATGATCATGAAGCACTTAACATAGAGAAAACGAAAAACAGAGAAAGTAAGAACAAGGAATGAGTCCACCTTAGTGATGGTGGCGTTTCCTTCTTGAGGAACCAATGATGTCCTTGAGCTCTTCTATGTCTCTTCCTTGTCTTTGTTGCTCCTCCCTCATTGCTTTTTGATCTTCTCTTATTTCATGAAGGATGATAGAGTGCTCTTGATGTTCCACCCTTAATTGTCCCATGTTGGAACTTAATTCTCCTAGGGAGGTGTTGATTTGCTCCCAATAGTTTTGTGGAGGAAAATGCATTTGAGGCATCTCCGGGATCTCATGGTGATGAGCTTCCTGCGCCTCTTGAGCTCCATGAATGGGCTCTCTTGCTTGCTCCATCCTTTTCTTAGTGATGGGCTTCTCTTCCTCAATGGGAATGTCTCCTTCTATGAAAGCTCCAGCTGAGTAACATAGATGGCAAATAAGATGAGGAAAAGCTAGCCTTGCCATGGGGGAGGACTTTTTGGCTATTTTGTAGAGTTCAAGGGAGATGACTTCATGAACTTCTACTTCCTCTCCAATCCTGATGCTATGAATCATGATGGCCCGATCCACAGTAACTTCGGATCGGTTGCTAGTGGGGATGATGGAGCGTTGTATGAACTCTAACCATCCTCTAGCTACAGGCTTGAGGTCCAGTCTTTTTAGTTGAACCGGCTTGCCTTTGGAGTCAATCTTCCATTGAGCTCCTTCTACACATATGTCCATGAGGACTTGGTCCAACCTTTGATTAAAGTTGACCCTTCTAGTGTAGGGGCGTGCATCTCCTTGCATCATAGGCAAGTTAAACGCCAACCTCACATTTTCCAGGCTAAAATCTAAGTATTTCCCCCGAACCATGGTGAGATAATTCTTTGGGTCTGGGTTCTTACTTTGATCATGGTTCCTAGTGATCCATGCATTGGCATAGAACTCTTGAACCATTAGGATGCCGACTTGTTGGATGGGTTTTGTTAGAACTTCCCAACCTCTTCTTTGGATTTCATGTCGGATCTCCGGATACTTATTCTTCTTGAGCTTGAAAGGGACCTCGGGGATCACCTTCTTCTTGGCCACAACATCATAGAAGTGGTCTTGATGAGCTTTGGAGATGAATCTTTCCATCTCCCATGACTCGGAGGTGGAAGCTTTTGTCTTCCCTTTCCCTTTTCTAGAGGATTCTCCGGTCTTGGGTGCCATCAATGGTAATGGAAAAACAAAAAGCTTATGCTTTTACCACACCAAACTTAGAAAATTGCTCGCCCTCGAGCAAGAAAAGGAAGAGTAGATGAAGAAGAAGAAGAAATAGAGGAGAGGGAGAATGGGTTGTGTTTCGGCTAAGAAGAGAAGAAAGGGTTGTGTTGTGTGAAAATGAAGAAAAATGGAGGGCTTTATATAGGGAAGGGAGGGGGGTAAGGTTCGGCCATAAGGGTGGGTTTTGGGTGGGAAATTGATTTTGAATTTTGAAGGTAGGTGGAGTTTATAAGGTAAGTTTATGGGGAAGAGTGGATGGATGTGAGTGGTGAAGTGGTGATAGGGAAGAGAGATTGAGGTGATTGGTGAAGAGTTTTGGAGAAGAGTGTTTATGGGATTGTGTGAAAGAGGGGTGAGAAGAAGTGAGTGGAGGTAGGTGGGGATCCTGTGGGGTCCACAGATCCTGAGGTGATCCTGTGGGGTCCACAGATCCTGAGGTGTTCAAGGATTTACAACCTTGCACCAAATTAGGCATGAAAAATGCCCTTGCACACAACTCTGGGCGTTCAGCGCCAGATTGGTGCTTGTTCTGGGTGTTGAACACCCATTTATTGCCCATTTCTGGCGTTGAACGCCAGAACCATGCTTGTTCTGGGCGTTCAGCGCCAGCTCTTCTCCAGGGTGCAATTCTGGCGTTCAAACACCCAGATGCTGCCCATTTTGGGCGTTCAGCGCCAGAACCATGCTCTGTTCTGGCGTTGAACGCCAGCCAGATGCTTCTTACTGGCGTTTAAACGCCAGTAAGGTCTTCCTCCAGGGTGTGATTTTTCTTTCGCTGTTTTTGATTCCGTTTTCAATTTTTATATTTATTTTGTGACTCCACATGATCATGAACCTAATAAAACATGAAAGAACAAGAAAAATAGAATTAGATAAAAATTGGGTTGCCTCCCAACAAGCGCTTCTTTAATGTCAATAGCTTGACAGTGGGCTCTCATGGAGCCTCACAGATGTTCAGAGTATTGTTGAGACTCCCCAACACCAAACTTGGAGTTTGGATATGGGAGTTCAACACCAAACTTAGAGTTTGGTTGTGGCCTCCCAACACCAAACTTAAAGTTTGACTGTGGGGGCTCTGGCTGACTCTGCAGTGAGAGAAGCTTTTTATGCTTCGTCTCCAATGGTACAGAGAGAGATCCTTGGGTTTTAAACACAAGGTTGTCCTCATTTAATTGAAGGATCAGTTCTCCTCTTTCCACATCAATCACAGCTCTTGCTGTGGCTAGGAAGGGTCTTCCAAGGATGATGAATTCATCATCATCCTTCCCAGTATCTAGGACTATGAAATCAGTAGGGATGTAAAGGCCTTCAACCTTTACTAACACGTCCTCTACTTGTCCATAAGCCTGTTTTCTTGAATTGTCTGCCATCTCTAATGAGATTTTAGTGGCTTGCACCCCATAGATTCCCAGTTTCTCTATTACAGAGAGGGGCATGAGGTTTATCCCTGAACCAAGGTCACACAGAGCCTTCTCAAAGGTCATGGTGCCTATGGTACAAGGTATTAAGAACTTTCCAGGATCCTGTTTCTTCTGAGGCAATCTCAGTTGATCTAGATCACTTAGTTCATTGGTGAACAAGGGAGGTTCATCTTCCCAAGTCTCAATACCAAATAATTTGGCATTCAGCTTCATGATTGCACCAAGAAACTTGGCAGCTTGCTCTTCAGTAACATCCTCATCCTCTTCAGAAGAGGAATACTCATCAGAGCTCATGAATGGCATAAGGAGGTTTAATGGAATCTCTATGGTCTCTAGATGAGTCTCAGATTCCTTTGGTTCCTCAAAGGGAAGCTCCTTATTGATCACTGGACGTCCTAGGAGGTCTTCCTCCTTGGGATTCACGTCCTCTCCTTCCTTCACAGGTTCGGCCATGGTGATTAATTCAATGGCCTTGCACTCTCCTTTTGGATTTTCTTCTGTATTGCTTGGGAGAGTACTAGGAGGGATTTCAGTGATCCTTTTACTTAGCTGGCCCACTTGTGCCTCCAAATTTCTAATGGATGACCTTGTTTCATTCATAAAACTCACACTGGCCTTAGATAGATCAGAGACTAAGTTTGCTAAATTAGAGGTATTTTGTTCAGAGTTCTCTGTCTGTTGCTGAGTGGATGATGGAAAAGGTTTACTATTGTTAAACCTATTTCTTCCACAATTATTAAAGCCTTGTTGAGGATTTTGATTCTTCCATGAGAAATTTGGATGATTTCTCCATGATGGGTTATAGGTGTTTCCATAAGGTTCACCCATATAATTTACCTCTGCTATTGCAGGGTTTTCAGGATCATAAGCTTCTTCTTCAGAAGATGCCTCTTGAGTACTGTTGGATGCGGCTTGCATTCCATTCAGACTCTGAGAAATCATATTGACTTGCTGAGTCAATATTTTGTTCTGAGCCAATATGGCATTCAGAGTATCAATTTCAAGAACTCCCTTCTTCATAGGCGTCCTATTACTCACAGGATTCCTCTCAGAAGTGTACATGAACTGGTTATTAGCAACCATGTTAATGAGTTCTTGAGCTTCTGCAGGCGTTTTCTTTAGGTGAATGGATCCACCTGCAGAAGTATCCAATGTCATCTTAGCCAATTCAGATAGACCATCATAGAATATATCCAGGATGGTCCATTCTGAAAGCATGTCAGAAGGACACTTTTTGGTCAGTTGCTTGTATCTTTCCCAGGCTTCATAGAGGGATTCACCTTCTTTCTGTCTGAAGGTTTGAACATCCACTCTAAGCTTGCTCAGCTTTTGAGGAGGAAAGAACTTGGCTAAGAAAGCCGTGACCAGCTTGTCCCAAGAGTTCAGGCTATCTCTGGGTTGAGAGTCCAACCACACTCTAGCTCTGTCTCTTACAGCAAAAGGGAAAAGCATGAGCCTGTAGACTTCAGGATCTACTCTATTAGTCTTAACAGTATCACATATCTGCAAGAATTCAGTTAATAACTGAAAAGGATCTTCAGATGGAAGTCCATGAAACTTGCAGTTCTGCTGCATCAGAGAAACTAATTGAGGTTTCAGCTCAAAGTTGTTTGCTCCAATGGCAGGAATGGAGATGCTTCTTCCATGTAAATTGGAATTAGGTGCAGTAAAGTCACCAAGCATTCTCCTTGCATTATTGTTGTTGGGTTCGGCTGCCATCTCCTTTACTTGTTCGAAATTTTCAATAAGGTTGTCTCTGGATTGTTGTAATTTAGCTTCTCTTAGTTTCCTCTTCAGAGTCCTTTCAGGTTCTGGATCAACTTCAACAAGAATGCCTTTTTCCTTATTCCTGCTCATAAGAAAGAGAAGATAACAAGAAAAGAAGAGGAATCCTCTATGTCACAATAAAGAGGTTCCTTATTGTTAGTAGAAGAAGAAAAGGAATAGGGGTGAAGAAGAATGAAGAATCCAAACACAAGGGTAAGGATAGGAGCAGTGATGTGAGATGAAGAGAAGTGTTAGTAGATGAATAAATAATTAGAAGGAGATGAGGGAGAAGGATTTTCGAAAATTATTTTTGAAAAAGGGTTAGTGATTTTCGAAAATAGTTTTTGAAAAAAGGTTAGTTTTCGAAAATTAAAATAAAAAATTAAAATAATTAGTTAATTAAAAAGAAATTTTGAAAAAGAGGGAAGATATTTTCGAAAATTAGAGAGAGAGAGAGAGAGTTAGTTAGGTAGTTTTGAAAAAGATAAGAAATAAACAAAAAGTTAGTTAGTTAGTTGAAACAAAATTTGAAAAGATAAGAAGTTAGGAAGTTAGAAAAGATATTTTGAAATCAAATTTTTGAAAAAGATAAGATAAGAGGATATTTTTGAAAAGATATGATTGAAATTAGTTTTGAAAAAGATTTGATTTTTAAAATCACAATTAATGACTTGATTCACAAGAAATCACAGGATATGATTCTAAAACTTAAAGTTTGAATCTTTCTTAACAAGCAAGTAACAAACTTGAAATTTTTTAATCAAAACATTAATTGTTGATATTATTTTCGAAAATTAATAGATAAAGATAAGAAAAAGGTTTTTGAAAAATATTTTTATAATTTTCGAAAATAAATAAGAAAAAATGAAAAAGATTTGATTTTTGAAAAAGATTTTGAAAAAAGATGAGATTTTTAAATTGAAAATTTGATTTGACTCATAAAAACAACTAGATTTTAAAAATTTTTGAAAAAGTCAAATCTAATTTTCGAATTTATGAGAGAGAAAAAGGGAAAGAAATTTTTTTTTTATTTTTGAAGTTTTTATGATGAGAGAGAGAAACAAGAAAAATGATGCAAGGCATGAAAGTTATGGATCAAAACAATGAATGCATGCAAGAATGCTATGAATGTCAAGATGAACACCAAGAACACTATGAAGATCATGATGAACATCAAGAACATATTTTTGAAAATTTTTATATGCAAAGAAGACATGCAAGACACCAAACTTAGAAATCTTTCATGTTTAGACACTATGAATGCAAAAATGCACATGAAAAACAAGAAAAGATGCAAAACAAGAAAACATCAAGATCAAACAAGAAGACTTACCAAGAACAACTTGAAGATCATGAAGAACACCATGAATGCATGAATTTTTCGAAAAATGCAAGATGAACATGCAATTGACACCAAACTTTAAATCTGACTCAAGACTCAAACAAGAAATACAAAATATTTTTTTGATTTTTATGATTTTATGATTTTTTTGTATTTTCTTTTAATTTTTTCGAAAATCATTTTGAAAAAGAAAAATAAGGATTCCAAAATTTTTAATATGAATTCCAGGAATCTTATGCACTTTAGTCTAAAGCTCCAATCAAAGGGTCAGGCATGGCTTAATAGCCAGCCAAGCTTTAGTATGTAACTCAGACATGACACGCCTGACATTCCCTACCCAGAAGGATTAGACATGGCTTTACAGCTAGCCAAGCTTCAACATGCTTCATGAAACACTAGAATTCATTCTTAAAAATTCTGAAGAAAAATATGTTTTTGAAAACATTTTTATTTTAAAATTTTTTTCGATAACAAAGGAGAAATTTTTGAAAGATTTTTTTTTTAAAAAATTTTTTGAAAATAAAACAAAAAGAAAATTACCTAATCTGAGCAACAATATGAACCGTCAGTTGTCTAAACTCGAACAATCCCCGGCAACGGCGCCAAAAACTTGGTGCAGGAAATTGTGATCATCAATGGCGCCATCAACATGGTACGCTCAATTGTAATCTCAACTTGTTATCACAACTTCGCACAACTAACCAGCAAGTGCATTGGGTCGTCCAAGTAATAAACCTTACGCGAGTAAGGGTCGATCCCACGGAGATTGTTGGTATGAAGCAAGCTATGGTCATCTTGTAAATCTCAGTTAGGCGGATATAGAATGGTTATGGAGTTTTCGAATATTAATAATAAAATAAGGATAGAAATACTTACGTAAATCCTTGGTGAGAATTTCAGATAAATGCATGGAGATGCTTTCGTCCCTCTAAACTTCTGCTTCTCCTGCTGTCTTCATCCAATCAGTCTTACTCCTTTCTATGGCTGGCTTTATGTAAGGACATCACCGTTGTCAATGGCTACTTTTGATCCTCTCTGGAAAATGGTCCGATGCGCTGTCACTGCATGGCTAATCGTCTGGAGGCGTCACCCTTGCCAATGGCTGCATCCTATCCTCCTGTGAAAATAGTCCAAAGGCTCTGTCACAGCACGGCTAATCATCTGAGGTTCTCGATCATACTGGAATAGGAATCACCCTCTTTTTGCGTCTGTCACTACGCCCAGTACTCGCGAGTTTGAAGCTCGTCACAGTCATTCAATCCCAGAGTCCTACTCGGAATACCACAGACAAGGTTTAGACTTTCCAGACTCTCATGAATGCCGCCATCAATCTAGCTTACACCACGAAGATTCTGATTAAGAGATCCAAGAGATACTCATTCAATCTGAGGTAGAACGGAAGTGGTTGTCAGGCACGCGTTCATAGGGAATGATGATGATTGTCACGTTCATCACATTCAGGTTGAAGTGCGAATGAATATCTTAGAAGCGGAACAAGTTGAATTGAATAGAAAACAGTAGTACTTTGCATTAATCTTTGAGGAACAGCAGAGCTCCACACCTTAATCTATGGAGTGCAGAAACTCTACCGTTGAAAATACATAAGTGAAAGGTCCAGGCATGGCCGAATGGCCAGCCCCCAAATGTGATCAATAGGATCAAAATATAATCCAAAGATGTCTAATACAATAGTAAAAAGTCCTATTTATAATAAACTAGCTACTAGGGTTTACAGAAGTAAGTAATTGATGCATAAATCCACTTCCGGGGCCCACTATGTATGTGCTTGGGCTGAGCTTGAATGTTACACGTGCAGAGGCTCTTTCTGGAGTTGAACGCAAGGTTGTAACGTATTTCTGGCGTTCAACTCTGGTTTGTGACTTGTTTCTGGCGTTTAACTCCAGACAGCAGCGTAGAACTGGCGTTCAACGCCCTTTTACATCATCTAAACTCGTTCAAAGTATGGACTATTATACATTGCTGGAAAGCACTGGATGTCTACTTTTCAACGCAATTAGAAGCGCGCCATTTTGAGTTCTGTAGCGCCAGAATATCCACTTTGAGTGCAAGGAGGTCAGAATCCAACAGCATCAGCAGTCCTTCTTCAACCTCTGAATCTGATTTTTGCTCAAGTCCCTCAATTTCAGCCAGAAAATACCTAAAATCACAGAAAAACACACAAACTCATAGTAAAGTTCAGAAATGTTAATTTAGCATAAAAACTAATAAAAACATCCCTAAAAGTAACTAGATTCTACTAAAAACATACTAAAAACAATGCCAAAAAGCGTATAAATTATCCGCTCATCACAACACCAAACTTAAATTGTTGCTTGTCCCCAAGCAACTGAAAATCAAATCAGATAAAAAGAAGAGAATATACTATAAATTCCAAACTATCAATGAAACATAGCTCCAATCAGATGAGCGGGACTTGTAGCTTTTTGCCTCTTGAATAGTTTTGGCATCTCACTTTATCCATTGAAGTTCAGAATGATTGGCTTCTATAGGAACTCAGAGTTCAGATAGTGTTATTGATTCTCCTAGTTCAGTATGATGATTCTTAAACACAGCTATTTTATGAGTCTTGGCCGTGGCCCTAAGCACTTTGTTTTCCAGTATTACCACCGGATACATAAATGCCACAGAAACATAATTGGGTGAACCTTTTCAGATTGTGACTCAGCTTTGCTAAAGTCCCCAATTAGAGGTGTCTAGGGTTCTTAAGCACACTCTTCTTTTGCTTTGGACCTTGACTTTAACCGCTCAGTCTCAAGTTTTCACTTGACACCTTCACGCCACAAGCACATAGTTAGGGATAGCTTGGTTTAGCCGCTTAGACCAGGATTTTATTCCTTTAGGCCCTCCTATCCACTGATGCTCAAAGCCTTGGGATCCTTTTTATTTGCCCTTGCCTTTTGGTTTTAAGGGTTATTGGCTTTTTGCTCTTGCCTTTTGGTTTTAAGAGCTTTTGGCTTTTTCTGCTTGCTTTTTCTTTTTCTTTCTATTTTTTTTTTCTGCAAGCTTTGTTCTTTGCTGCTTTTTCTTGCTTCAAGAATTATTTTTATGATTTTTCAGATTATCAAATAACATGTCTCCTTGTCATCATTCTTTCAAGAGCCAACATATTTAACATTCTTAAACAACAACTTCAAAAGACATATGCACTGTTCAAGCATTCATTCAGAAAACAAAAAGTATTGTCAACACATCAATATAATTAAACTAAGTTCAAGGATAAATTCAAAACTCATGTACTTCTTGTTCTTTTGAATTAAAACAGTTTTCATTTAAGAGAGGTGATGGATTCATAGGACATTCATAACTTTAAGAGAAAGTTACTAAATACTAATGATCATGAAGCACTTAACATAGAGAAAACGAAAAACAGAGAAAGTAAGAACAAGGAATGAGTCCACCTTAGTGATGGTGGCGTTTCCTTCTTGAGGAACCAATGATGTCCTTGAGCTCTTCTATGTCTCTTCCTTGTCTTTGTTGCTCCTCCCTCATTGCTTTTTGATCTTCTCTTATTTCATGAAGGATGATAGAGTGCTCTTGATGTTCCACCCTTAATTGTCCCATGTTGGAACTTAATTCTCCTAGGGAGGTGTTGATTTGCTCCCAATAGTTTTGTGGAGGAAAATGCATTTGAGGCATCTCCGGGATCTCATGGTGATGAGCTTCCTGCGCCTCTTGAGCTCCATGAATGGGCTCTCTTGCTTGCTCCATCCTTTTCTTAGTGATGGGCTTCTCTTCCTCAATGGGAATGTCTCCTTCTATGAAAGCTCCAGCTGATTAACATAGATGGCAAATAAGATGAGGAAAAGCTAGCCTTGCCATGGGGGAGGACTTTTTGGCTATTTTGTAGAGTTCAAGGGAGATGACTTCATGAACTTCTACTTCCTCTCCAATCCTGATGCTATGAATCATGATGGCCCGATCCACAGTAACTTCGGATCGGTTGCTAGTGGGGATGATGGAGCGTTGTATGAACTCTAACCATCCTCTAGCTACAGGCTTGAGGTCCAGTCTTTTTAGTTGAACCGGCTTGCCTTTGGAGTCAATCTTCCATTGAGCTCCTTCTACACATATGTCCATGAGGACTTGGTCCAACCTTTGATTAAAGTTGACCCTTCTAGTGTAGGGGCGTGCATCTCCTTGCATCATAGGCAAGTTAAACGCCAACCTCACATTTTCCAGGCTAAAATCTAAGTATTTCCCCCGAACCATGGTGAGATAATTCTTTGGGTCTGGGTTCTTACTTTGATCATGGTTCCTAGTGATCCATGCATTGGCATAGAACTCTTGAACCATTAGGATGCCGACTTGTTGGATGGGTTTTGTTAGAACTTCCCAACCTCTTCTTTGGATTTCATGTCGGATCTCCGGATACTTATTCTTCTTGAGCTTGAAAGGGACCTCGGGGATCACCTTCTTCTTGGCCACAACATCATAGAAGTGGTCTTGATGAGCTTTGGAGATGAATCTTTCCATCTCCCATGACTCGGAGGTGGAAGCTTTTGTCTTCCCTTTCCCTTTTCTAGAGGATTCTCCGGTCTTGGGTGCCATCAATGGTAATGGAAAAACAAAAAGCTTATGCTTTTACCACACCAAACTTAGAAAATTGCTCGCCCTCGAGCAAGAAAAGGAAGAGTAGATGAAGAAGAAGAAGAAATAGAGGAGAGGGAGAAGGGGTTGTGTTTCGGCTAAGAAGAGAAGAGAGGGTTGTGTTGTGTGAAAATGAAGAAAAATGGAGGGCTTTATATAGGGAAGGGGGGTAAGGTTCGGCCATAAGGGTGGGTTTTGGGTGGGAAATTGATTTTGAATTTTGAAGGTAGGTGGAGTTTATGAGGTAGGTTTATGGGGAAGAGTGGATGGATGTGAGTGGTGAAGTGGTGATAGGGAAGAGAGATTGAGGTGATTGGTGAAGAGTTTTGGAGAAGAGTGTTTATGGGATTGTGTGAAAGAGGGGTGAGAAGAAGTGAGTGGAGGTAGGTGGGGATCCTGTGGGGTCCACAGATCCTGAGGTGATTCTGTGGGGTCCACAGATCCTGAGGTGTTCAAGGATTTACAACCTTGCACCAAATTAGGCATGCAAAATGCCCTTGCACACAACTCTGGCGTTCAGCGCCAGATTGGTGCTTGTTCTGGGCGTTGAACGCCCATTTGTTGCCCATTTCTGGCGTTGAACGCCAGAACCATGCTTGTTCTGGGCGTTCAGCGCCAGCTCTTCTCCAGGGTGCAATTCTGGCGTTCAAACGCCCAGATGCTGCCCATTTTGGGCGTTCAGCGCCAGAACATGCTCTGTTCTGGCGTTGAACGCCAGCCAGATGCTTTTTACTGGCGTTTAAACGCCAGTAAGG
Organism: Arachis hypogaea; assembly: GCF_003086295.3. Taxonomy (NCBI): domain Eukaryota; kingdom Viridiplantae; phylum Streptophyta; class Magnoliopsida; order Fabales; family Fabaceae; genus Arachis; species Arachis hypogaea. The sequence continues at coordinate 92,402,176 of NC_092048.1, read as the reverse complement.
TCTTCCTCCAGGGTGTGATTTTTCATCTGCTGTTTTTGATTCCGTTTTCAATTTTTATATTTATTTTGTGACTCCACATGATCATGAACCTAATAAAACATGAAAGAACAAGAAAAATAGAATTAGATAAAAATTGGGTTGCCTCCCAACAAGCGCTTCTTTAATGTCAATAGCTTGACAGTGGGCTCTCATGGAGCCTCACAGATGTTCAGAGTATTGTTGAGACTCCCCAACACCAAACTTAGAGTTTGGATATAGGAGTTCAACACCAAACTTAGAGTTTGGTTGTGGCCTCCCAACACCAAACTTAAAGTTTGACTGTGGGGGCTCTGGTTGAATCTGCAGCGAGAGAAGCTTTTTATGCTTCCTCTCCATTGGTACAGAGAGAGATCCTTGGGTTTTAAACACAAGGTTGTCCTCATTTAATTGAAGGATCAGTTCTCCTCTGTCCACATCAATCACAGCTCTTGCTGTGGCTAGGAAGGGTCTTCCAAGGATGATGAATTCATCCTCATCCTTCCCAGTATCTGGGACTATTAAATCAGCAGGGATGTAAAGGCCTTCAACCTTTACTAACACGTCCTCTACTTGTCCATAAGCCTGTTTTCTTGAATTGTCTGCCATCTCTAATGAGATTTTAGTGGCTTGCACCCCATAGATTCCCAATTTCTCTATTACAGAGAGGGGCATGAGGTTTATCCCTGAACCAAGGTCACACAGAGCCTTCTCAAAGGTCATGGTGCCTATGGTTCAAGGTATTAAGAACTTTCCAGGATCCTGTTTCTTCTTAGGCAATCTCAGTTGATCCAGATCACTTAGTTCATTGGTGAACAAGGGAGGTTCATCTTCCCAAGTCTCAATACCAAATAATTTGGCATTCAGCTTCATGATTGCACCAAGAAACTTGGCAGCTTACTCTTCAGTAACATCCTCATCCTCTTCAGAAGAGGAATACTCATCAGAGCTCATGAATGGAATAAGGAGGTTTAATGGAATCTCTATGGTCTCTAGATGAGTCTCAGATTCCTTTGGTTCCTCAAAGGGAAGCTCCTTATTGATCACTAGACGTCTTAGGAGGTCTTCCTCCTTGGGATTCACGTCCTCTCCTTCCTTGACAGGTTCAGCCATGGTGATTAATTCAATGGCCTTGCACTCTCCTTTTGGATTTTCTTCTGTATTGCTTGGGAGAGTACTAGGAGGGATTTCAGTGATCCTTTTACTTAGCTGGCCCACTTGTGCCTCCAAATTTCTAATGGATGACCTTGTTTCATTCATGAAACTCACAATGGCCTTAGATAGATCAGAGACTAAGTTTGCTAAATTAGAGGTATTTTGTTCAGAGTTCTCTGTCTGTTGCTGAGTGTATGATGGAAAAGGTTTGGTGTTGTTAAACCTATTTCTTCCACCATTATTAAAGCCTTGTTGAGGCTTTTGATTCTTCCATGAGAAATTTGGATGATTTCTCCATGATGGGTTATAGGTGTTTCCATAAGGTTCACCCATATAATTTACCTCTGCTATTGCAGGGTTTTCAGGATCATAAGCTTTTTCTTCAGAAGATGCCTCTTGAGTACTGTTGGATGCGGCTTGCATTCCATTCAGACTCTGAGAAATCATATTGACTTGCTGAGTCAATATTTTGTTCTGAGCCAATATGGCATTCAGAGTATCAATTTCAAGAACTCCCTTCTTCATAGGCGTCCCATTACTCACAGGATTCCTTTCAGAAGTGTACATGAACTGGTTATTAGCAACCATGTCAATGAGTTCTTGAGCTTCTGCAGGCGTTTTCTTTAGGTGAATGGATCCACCTGCAGAAGTATCCAATGACATCTTAGCCAATTCAGATAGACCATCATAGAATATATCCAGGATGGTCCATTCTGAAAGCATGTCAAAAGGACACTTTTTGGTCAGTTGCTTGTATCTTTCCCAGGCTTCATAGAGGGATTCACCTTCTTTCTGTCTGAAGGTTTGAACATCCACTCTAAGCTTGCTCAGCTTTTGAGGAGGAAAGAACTTAGCTAAGAAAGCCGTGACCAGCTTGTCCCAAGAGTTCAGGCTATCTCTGGGTTGAGAGTCCAACCACACTCTAGCTCTGTCTCTTATAGCAAAAGGGAAAAGCATGAGCCTGTAGACTTCAGGATCTACTCTATTAGTCTTAACAGTATCACATATCTGCAAGAATTCAGTTAATAACTGAAAAGGATCTTCAGATGGAAGTCCATAAAACTTGCAGTTCTGCTGCATCAGAGAAACTAATTGAGGTTTCAGCTCAAAGTTGTTTGCTCCAATGGCAGGAATGGAGATGCTTCTTCCATGTAAATTGGAATTAGGTGCAGTAAAGTCACCAAGCATTCTCCTTGCATTATTGTTGTTGGGTTCGGCTGCCATCTCCTTTACTTGTTCGAAATTTTCAATAAGGTTGTCTCTGGATTGTTGTAATTTAGCTTCTCTTAGTTTCCTCTGCAGAGTCCTTTCAGGTTCTGGATCAACTTCAACAAGAATGCCTTTTTCCTTATTCCTGCTCATAAGAAAGAGAAGATAACAAGAAAAGAAGAGGAATCCTCTATGTCACAATAAAGAGGTTCCTTATTGTTAGTAGAAGAAGAAAAGGAATAGGGGTGAAGAAGAATGAAGAATCCAAACACAAGGGTAAGGATAGGAGCAGTGATGTGAGATGAAGAGAAGTGTTAGTAGATGAATAAATAATTAGAAGGAGATGAGGGAGAAGGATTTTCGAAAATTATTTTTGAAAAAGGGTTAGTGATTTTCGAAAATAGTTTTTGAAAAAAGGTTAGTTTTCGAAAATTAAAATAAAAAATTAAAATAATTAGTTAATTAAAAAGAAATTTTGAAAAAGAGGGAAGATATTTTCGAAAATTAGAGAGAGAGAGAGAGTTAGTTAGGTAGTTTTGAAAAAGATAAGAAACAAACAAAAAGTTAGTTAGTTAGTTGAAATAAATTTTGAAAAGATAAGAAGTTAGGAAGTTAGAAAAGATATTTTGAAATCAAATTTTTGAAAAAGATAAGATAAGAGGATATTTTTGAAAAGATACGATTGAAATTAGTTTTGAAAAAGATTTGATTTTTAAAATCACAATTAATGACTTGATTCACAATAAATCACAGGATATGATTCTAGAACTTAAAGTTTGAATCTTTCTTAACAAGCAAGTAACAAACTTGAAATTTTTTAATCAAAACATTAATTGGTGATATTATTTTCGAAAATTAAGAGATAATGATAAGAAAAAGGTTTTTGAAAAATATTTTTATAATTTTCGAAAGTAAATAAGAAAAAATGAAAAAGATTTGATTTTTGAAAAAGATTTTGAAAAAAGATGAGATTTTTAAATTGAAAATTTGATTTGACTCATAAAAACAACCAGATTTTAAAAATTTTTGAAAAAGTCAAATCTAATTTTCGAATTTATGAGAGAGAAAAAAGGAAAGATATTTTTTTTTGAATTTTTTTATGATGAGAGAGAGAAACAAGAAAAATGATGCAATGCATGAAAGTTATGGATCAAAACAATGAATGCATGCAAGAATACTATGAATGTCAAGATGAACACCAAGAACACTATGAAGATCATGATGAACATCAAGAACATATTTTTGAAAATTTTTATATGCAAAGAAGACATGCAAGACACCAAACTTAGAAATCTTTCATGTTTAGACACTATGAATGCAAAAATGCACATGAAAAACAAGAAAAGATGCAAAACAAGAAAACATCAAGATCAAACAAGAAGACTTACCAAGAACAACTTGAAGATCATGAAGAACACCATGAATGCATGAATTTTTCGAAAAATGCAAGACGAACATGCAATTGACACCAAACTTTAAATCTGACTCAAGACTCAAACAAGAAATACAAAATATTTTTTTGATTTTTATGATTTTATGATTTTTTTGTATTTTCTTTTAATTTTTTCGAAAATCATTTTGAAAAAGAAAAATAAGGATTCCAAAATTTTTAATATGAATTCTAGGAATCTTATGCTCTTTAGTCTAAAGCTTCAATCAAAGGGTCAGGCATGGCTGAATAGCCAGCCAAGCATTAGTATGTAACTCAAACATGACACGCCTGACATTCCCTACCCAGAAGGATTAGACATGGCTTTACAGCCAGCCAGGCTTCAACATGCTTCATGAAACACTAGAATTCATTCTTAAAAATTCTGAAGAAAAATATATTTTTGAAAATATTTTTATTTTAAAATTTTTTACGATAACAAAGGAGAAATTTTTGAAAGATTTTTTTTTAAATTTTTTGAAAATAAAACAAAAAGAAAATTACCTAATCTGAGCAACAATATGAACCGTCAATTGTCTAAACTCGAACAATCCCCGGCAACGACACCAAAAACATGGTGTACGAAATTGTGATAATCAATGGCGCCATCAACATGGTACGCTCAATTGTAATCTCAACTTGTTATCACAACTTTGCACAACTAACCAGCAAGTGCACTGGGTCGTCCAAGTAATAAACCTTACGCGAGTAAGGGTCGATCCCACTGAGATTGTTGGTATGAAGCAAGCTTTGGTCATCTTGTAAATCTCAGTCAGGCGGATATAGAATGGTTATGGAGTTTTCGAATATTAATAATAAAATAGGGATAGAAATACTTACGTAAATCCTTGGTGAGAATTTCTGATAAATGCATGGAGATGCTTTCGTCCCTCTAAACTTCTGCTTTTCCTGCTGTCTTCATCCAATCAGTCTTACTCCTTTCTATGGCTGGCTTTATGTAAGGACATCACCGTTGTCAATGGCTACTTTTGATCCTCTCAGGAAAATGGTCCGATGCGCTGTCACTGCATGGCTAATCGTCTGGAGGCGTCACCCTTGCCAATGGCTGCATCCTATCCTCTTGTGAAAATGGTCCAAATGCTCTGTCACAGCACGGCTAATCATCTGAGGTTCTCGATCATACTGGAATAGGATTCACCCTCCTTTTGCGTCTGTCACTACGCCCAGTACTCGCGAGTTTGAAGCTCGTCACAGTCATTCAATCCCAGAGTCCTACTCGGAATACCACAGACAAGGTTTAGACTTTCCAGACTCTCATGAATGCCGCCATCAATCTAGCTTACACCATGAAGATTCTGATTAAGAGATCCAAGAGATACTCATTCAATATGAGGTAGAACGGAGGTGGTTGTCAGGCACGCGTTCATAGGGAATGATGATGATTGTCACGTTCATCACATTCAGGTTGAAGTGCGAATGAATATCTTAGAAGCGGAACAAGTTGAATTAAATAGAAAACAGTAGTACTTTGCATTAATCTTTGAGGAACAGCAGAGCTCCACACCTTAATCTATGGAGTGCAGAAACTCTACCGTTGAAAATACATAAGTGAAAGGTCCTGGCATGGCCGAATGGCCAGCCCCCAAATGTGATCAATAGGATCAAAATATAATCCAAAGATGATCCAAAGATGTCTAATACAATAGTAAAAAGTCCTATTTATAATAAACTAGCTACTAGGGTTTACAGAAGTAAGTAATTGATGCATTAATCCACTTCCGCGGCCCACTTGGTGTGTGCTTGGGCTGAACTTGAATGTTACACGTGCAGAGGCTCTTTCTGGAGTTGAACGCCAGGTTGTAACGTATTTCTGGCGTTCAACTCTGGTTTGTGACTTGTTTCTGGCGTTTAACTCCAGACAGCAGCGTAGAACTGGTGTTCAACGCCCTTTTACGTCATCTAAACTCGTTCAAAGTATAGACTATTATACATTGCTGGAAAGCCCTGGATGTCTACTTTCCAATGCAATTAGAAGCGCGCCATTTTGAGTTCTGTAGCTCCAGAAAATCCACTTTGAGTGCAGGGAGGTCAGAATCCAACAGCATCAGCAGTCCTTCTTCAACCTCTGAATCTAATTTTTGCTCAAGTCCCTCAATTTCAGCCAGAAAATACCTGAAATCACAGAAAAACACACAAACTCATAGTAAAGTCCAGAAATGTAAATTTAGCATAAAAACTAATAAAAACATCCCTAAAAGTAACTAGATTCTACTAAAAACATACTAAAAACAATGCCAAAAGCGTATAAATTATCCGCTCATCATGGACCCTTTCGTGACAAACCACCTCCATCAAATTACTATGGTCAAGAGCCATTCCGAGATGCGTACCAAGATGATAGATATGGTGGACCCCCTTGTAGCTACCAACAAGCCCCATCATATGCCCATAAACCACCTCCTCAACATAGCTTTGAACCACCATACTCACAAGCTAACTACAACCATTCACCACCATATGACCCTAACCTTTATCCACCCCAATTCCAATCCAATTACTCCCAAGAACCACCACTTCCATATGCACCATGTCCATATCCATCGACCCAAGAATCACAAGCTCGTCTCAAGGAAACAGTAGATCAATTTCATGCAACCCTTCATCAGTTGGAGTAAGCGATAAATCAATTGGCTTCCCGACGTTCGGACACTCAAGGAACTCCCATGGCTTCATGCGGAGAATCTAATGAAGATCGCAGCCTGAAGGAGATACTAGAAACTCCAAAGGACAGTAAGGGGCATGACTTTGTACTGGAACAAGTAGAGGAAGCTACAATTATCGAAGAAGAAGAATTGGTTGAAGACTTAGGAGACGCTGAATCTCCATAAGAATCAAGAATTGTAGATAATTTTGCCAAGAAATTTGCAATCGATGCTAAGGAGGATAGTGCACAACACCCAAAGCATGTATCTTATGAAGAACTGGACGGAACAGATCAAGAAGCAAGTTTCCTTGATAATGATGATCATGAATCAAGCTCTCCTGATGATGAAGTTGCATCCGAATTTGAACTCCTTGAGCTTGACGAATCTTCCCCAAGTGAATATGAAGATGATGTGGAGGTAGATTTTTCTCAACCTCCAACTTATGACTTGAGTGATGAGGAAGAATTCGAAGACTTTGATCAAGACGTGGTTGCAGTTGAAGAGGTTTGCAAGGAAGTGGCAGAATTCACAAAAGAGTACAAGGAAGTGAAGTTTGAAAGACCACTGGAAACACCTCTCCCAAGGCCATTACCACCCAATACAAACTTCAAGTGGGTAAAATCCTTAGCCTTTATCTTTACCTTTCCACTTGAATACGGTTTGCTTGAAACCGATGGCCAGCTTAGAGCTCTTTGTGGCTTTAAGAGTAAGCGGGAGATGGTTAGTAATAGGAGTTGGCACCCAAGGTTTAATACGATTCCATGCTCCAATTGGAAGTGCAAGGATTGGTATAGAGCTCGATTGAATGGGTCGCGGAAGATGTTTGGGTATCTCAGTGAGAGTTCAAATTACTTATCACCTGGTTGGAACAAAGATGGTCAACAAGAAGACGGGTACAAAAGCAAGGTTTGGGATCCTGGAATTCATTTTGATAATCAACACCCCTGGGACCTAAACACCTGCTTTGACTTGCTCTAAGGCTTTACGTGCCTAGTTTGGGACCTCGGAGGCTATTGGAATTGCAAACGTTGGTGGAGATTCTTGGATGAGTTCAAGCACAAGCCACCATAACAAGGGACTCACTAAATGTCCAACTTAAGGACTTTAACTAAAAGTGCTAGGTGGGAGACAACCCACCATGGTATATTCTTTCTTTTTTATACTTAGTTTTATTTTATTTTATTTTCATTCGTGTTCATTCATAATTTCTGCATAGTCATCTGCATTCTACATTTTGCATTCTGCATACTTCAAAAAAAAATATTTCGCACGCGACGCGCAAGCATCGCTGACGCGTACACGTCATATGTGCATGCGAAACAAAGAAGAACTAAACAGAGAGTTGCGCGGGAGCGTGGCTGGAGGCGTGCCTTAGGCACAAACACACCTACGTGAACGCGTCCCTGACGCGTCCACGTCAAATTGCAAAATCAACCTTCCACGCGTACGCGTGCCCTACAAATCGGCGTAAAAATGTGTTTAGACAGAAAGTTGTGATGGTGCGGTGCTGGAATGGTGCTAGGAGCACAAGCAACATCACGCGTGCGCGTCCCTGATGCGAACGCGTCATTTTCCCTTCCAGGGCCATCCACGCGTGCGCGTCCCTCACGCGCACGCGTCGGTTCAAATTTTGGCAATGTGCGCATTAAAACAGAGAGTTGTGCGTGCGCGAGGCTGCTCTCGCACCAATAGCACAATTCAGACCACGCGAACGCGTCCCTGACGCGTCCGTGTCACTTGAAAATAGCCCAATCCACGCGAACGCATGCCCCACGCGTCCGCGTCGCATGCGACAATCCAAATCAGTGCCAGAATTCCTATCTTTTCTTCTCCAATCCTACTTATCTTTCTATTATCATTCTTTCTTCTTTCTTCTATCTTTTCTTAGTCTTTCTTCTTCCTTTCTTACTTTCTTCTTCTTCATCTCTTTAACTTCTCATCCTTCTTCACTTTCATTCTATTTTACTTAATTTATTTGCATACTTCCATCCATTGCATTTTAATTTTGTGCATATTTTTATTTTTTTTTCTAAATTTATTATTTTTTCATTGGTGTTAAATTTTCTTTTTCAACCGTTGTCTCTTTTCTGGTATTATTTTGGTGCTTAGTGACTTGTTTTACATTGTTGGATGATATTATTTATCTGTCACTGCCAATCTTTTATGTTACCTGTATCCCTTTTGCATTGACATGAATTTATATTTTCTTACATTACCCACACTCTCTTCCCCATTGTTGCAAATTTTTGCACTCTTGATTTGCCATGTGCTTCTACTGTTTTCTCACTTGCATGTTGTAGCTACCATGTAATTGAGACTCTCATCATTTGGCATTAACCCAACCATATTTTAAATTATTTCCTATCTTTGTTTTTGGGTTACTTTTCTTCTTTTTCCTCATCTTTCAGGATGGCCACCGAGGAAGGGAAACAGAAAACGTTTACATGGGGCGACAAACAAGTTCCTACGCACTTTCTTTGGAGAAAAGCATCAGTGTAGCAACCCGTCCACCTGCACATCTCAACATGCACCGAGGACGGTTGATGAGCGGTTAATTTATACGCTTTTTAGCATTGTTTTTAGGTAGTTTTTAGTATGATTTAGTTAGTTTTTAGTATATAATTATTAATTTTTAAATAAAAATCACATTTCTAGACTTTACTATGAGTTTGTGTGTTTTTCTATGATTTCAAGTATTTTCTGGCTGAAATTGAGGGACCTGAGCAAAAATCTGATTCAGAGGCTGAAAAAGGATTGCAGAAGTTGTTGGATTCTGACCTCCCTGCACTCGAAGTGGATTTTCTGGAGCTATGGAAGCCTAATTGGCACGCTCTCAATTGCGTTGGAAAGTAGACATCTTGGGCTTTCCAGCAATATATAATAGTTTATACTTTGCTCGAGATTTGATGGCCCAAACTGGCGTCCAAAGCCAGCCTAAAACTTTCTGGCGTAAAATGCCAAAACTGGCACCAAAATTGGAGTTAAATGCCCAAACTGGCACCCAAGCTGGCGTTTAACTCCAGGAACAGCCTATGCACGTGTAAAGCTCAATGCTCAGCCCATAGCATCATGATTGGAGAGGAAGTAGAAGTTCATGAGGTCATATCTCTAGAACTCTACAAAGTGGCTGACAAAACCTCCACTTTGGCAAGGTTAGCCTTCCCTCATCTCATCTGTCACCTATACAATTTAGCTGGAGTTGTCATAGAAGAAGACATCCTCATTGAAGAGGACAAGCCCATCACTAAAAAGAGGATGGAGCAAATAAGAGAGCCAACTTATGGACCTCAACAAGAGCATGAGGAAGTCCCTCATCAAGAAATCCCTGAGATGCCTCAAGGGATGCACTTTCCTCCATAAAACTATTGGGAGCAAATCAACACCTCCTTAGGAGAATTAAGTTCCAACATGGGACAACTAAGGGTGGAACACCAAGAGCATTCTATCCTCCTCAATGAAATTAGAGAAGATCAAACAGCCATGAGGGAAGAGCAACAAAGGCAAGAAAGAGACATTGAGGAGCTCAAGCACTCCATAAGATCTTCAAAAGGAAAAACTAGCCGCCATCAGTAAGGTGAACCCGTTCTTTAATTTCCTTGCTCTTTATTTTCTGTTTTTCGTTTACTATGCTCTATGTTTATTCATGTTTGTGTCTTTATTACATGATCATTAGTATTTAGTGTCTATGCTTTAAAGCTATGAATGTCCTATGAATCCTTCACCTCTCTTAAATGGAAAAAAATGTTTCCTGAAAAAGAAAAAGAAGTACATGAATTTCGAATTTTAAAATAGTTTAATTATTTTTATATGGTGGCAATACTTTTTGTTTTTCTGAATGAATGCTTGAACAGTGCATATTTTTTATAGTGAAGTTTATGAATGTTAAAATTGTTGGCTCTTGAAAGAATGATGAAAAGGAGAAATGTTATTGATAATCTGAAAAATCATAAAATTAATTCTTGAAGCAAGAAAAAGCAGTGAAAAAGAAGAAGCTTGCGAAAAAAAAAGTGGCGAAAAAAATAAAGAAATAAAAAGAAAGAAAAAGAAAAAGCAAGTAGAAAAAGCCAGTAGCCCTTTAAACAAAAAGGCAAGGGTCAAAAAAGGATCCAAGGCTTTGGAAATTAATGGATAGGAGGGCCACAGGAATAAAATCCTGGCCTAAGCGGCTAAACCAAGCCGTCCCTAACCATGTGCTTGTAGCGTGAAGGTGTCAAGTGAAAAGCTTGAGACTGAGCGGTTAAAGTCGTGGTCCAAAGCAAAAAGAGTGTGCTTAAGAGCTCTAGACACCTCTAATTGGGGACTCTAGCAAAGCTAAGTCACAATCTGAGAAGGTTCACCCATTTATGTGTCTATGGCATTTATGTATCCAGTGGTAATACTGGAAAACAAAATGCTTAGGGTCATGGCCAAGACTCATAAAGTAGCTGTGTTCAAGAATTAACATACTAAAATAGGAGAATCAATAACACTATCTGAATTCTGAGTTTCTATAGATGCCAATCATTCTGAACTTCAAAGGATAAAGTGAGATGCCAAAACTGTTCAGAAGCAAAAAGCTAATGGCCCTGCTCATCTAATTAAGACTGATCTTCATAGACGTTTTCGGAATTTATTGTATATTCTCTTCTTTTTATCCAATTTTGTTTTTAGTTGCTTGGGGACAAGCAATAATTTAAGTTTGGTGTTGTGATGAGCAGATAATTTATACGCTTTTTAACATTGTTTTTAGGTAGTTTTTAGTATGATTTAGTTAGTTTTTAGTGTATAATTATTAGTTTTTAAATAAAAATCTCATTTCTGGACTTTACATTGAGTTTGTGTGTTTTTCTGTGATTTTAGATATTTTCTGGCTGAAATTGAGGGACCTGAGCAAAAATCTGATTCAGAGGCTGAAAAAGGACTGCAGAAGCTGTTGGATTCTGACCTCCTTGCACTCAAAGTGGATTTTCTGGAGCTACAGAAGCCCAATTGGCACGCTCTCAATTGCGTTGGAAAGTAGACATCCTGGGCTTTCCAGAAATATATAATAGTCTATACTTTGCTCGAGATTTGATGGCCCAAACTGGCGTTCAAAGTCAGCCTAAAATTTCTGGCGTAAAACGCCCAAACTGGCACCAAAGCTGGCGTTTAACTCCAGGAACAGCCTATGCACGAAAAAGCTTCAATGCTCAGCCCAAGCACACACCAAGTGGGCTCCGAAAGTGGATTTCTGCATCATTTACTTATTTCTGTAAACCCTAGGCTACTAGTTCATTATAAATAGGACCTTTTACTATTGTATTTTCATCTTTTAATATTTTATCTTTTGGAACTTGTATGTTCACGTTTGGAGAGGCTGGCCTCACGGCCATGCCTAGACCTTTCACTTATGTATTTTCAACGGTGGAGTTTCTACACTCCATAGATTTAGGTGTGGAGCTCTGCTGTTCTTCATGAATTAATACAAGTACTATTGTTTTTCTCTTCAATTCACGCCTACTTCTTCTCTAAGATATCCACTCGCACTTCAACCTAATGAATGTGATGATCCGTGACACTCATCATCATTCTCACCTATGAGCGCGTGCCTGACAACCACGTCCATTCTATCTGCAATAGCTTGAGTGTGTATCTCTTGGGTTTCTAATCTAAGATTAGAACCTTCGTGGTATAGGCTAGAATTATTAGCAGCCATTCCTGGGATCCGGAAAGTCTAAATCTTGTCTGTGGTATTCCGAGTAGGATCTGAGAAGGGATGATTGTGACGAGCTTCAAACCTACGAATGTGGGGCACAAGTGGGACAATGGTCCTATTCCGATGCTAGCAGGAACCGACAGATGATTATCCGTGCGGTGACAGTGCATATGGAATTATTTTCATCCGAGAGGATCATACAGCTTGCCATGGAAGGAGGTAACGCATGGTTGGAAGAAGGCAATAAGAAAGCAGAGGTTCAGAAGAAACAAAGCATCTCCATACGCTTATCTGAAATTCCCACCAATGAATTACATAAGTATTTCTATTTTATTTTGTGTTTTATTTATATTTTAAGTATCAAAACCTTATAACCATTTGAATCTGTCTGACTGAGATTTACAAGGATGACCATAGCTTGCTTCAAGCCGACAATCTCCGTGGGATCGACCCTTACTCACGTAAGGTTTATTACTTGGACGACCCATTGCACTTGCTGGTTAGTTGTGTGAAGTTGTGAAAAAGAGTTGAGATTACAATTGTGCGTACCAAGTTGTTGGAGCCATTGAGATCACAATTTCGTGCACCAACGGTGCAATCTTTAAGTGTGGGGAGGTCGATATCGACTTCTGTGGGTTAGTTATTTTCCTCTCAACACCAATATTTTATTTTCTTTGTTAGTTCATTGTTGCATTTGCATGTTTGATTGCATGATTTTTTGATTTTGTGCATATTTTACCACCACTTGGTTAAAGTAATATTTTCTTTTTCAAGAAACTTTTTATAACATTTCACTAATTTAATTTAAAATTTTTGATAAACTTATTTGAAGAAATATTATACTGGAACATGGCTTAGAGCTTGAACACACAAAACCAGTGAGATTTTAAGCCTATTTGATTGGTTGCATTTTATCAACCAATATTTTATTTTTGATGTGTGTTTTTCTCTCTAAAATTGTGATCTTTGTCTTGCTTAATTCTATATTTCCATGGTGTGATGTATGCATGCACTTATATGATTGAGGCCTTTGTTTTACTAAGCTTACATACCCATATGGCCTTACCTTTCATTATCCCTTGCAACCCAATTTTGAGCCTATTTTACCCCTTTATTCTTTACTTTATCTCATCACTAACTCTAAACGGAAAATAATAATGTCCTTAATTTGAATCCTTAGTTAGCTTAGACTAGTGAGAGTGTTCATGATTTAAGTGTGGGGAAGTTGGGTTTGGAAATATTTGGTTTAAGAATTGGGTGTTATATATCTTTATGAAAATATGAAAGAAATATTTAGGACATGTTCATGCATTCAATAATTTAATCATATGCATTGAGAAAAATAAAAGAAAAAGAAAAAAATATAGATATATAAAAAAAAGGAAAAGAAAAATAAATAAGAAAAAGAAAAGAAACAGAGCAAATAATAAAAGGGGACAAAATGCCCCAAAGTAAATGGTGAAAGCAATGCATTTGTACTATACTCGAAATTAGGATGCATGAATATGTGAAAAACATGGTTAATGGATAGTTAGGTTTTGTATTTTGATTGCATGGATTGTCCTAAGTTAGGTGGGAAAAGTTTAAGTTAATTAAGGATTCAGATTTTAGTCCACTTGACCAAATACAATCCTACCTTGACCCTAACCCCATTACAACCCTTAAAAGACCTCTTGATATGTGTATTTATGCATTAAATTTTTGTTGATTGGTAGAAGAAAAGCAAGCCTTAGAAAGCAAGGTTAGTAGAAAATTGAGAGAGTCGAACCTTAAACACTTAAGTGATTAGAGTGTATACACTTCCGGTGAGGGTTCGATGCTCGATTCTTTGTTCCCGGCTTTCTTGAGCTATTTTCTTCTGCAAGTTTACTTGTACTTTATTCTGTAATTTGAATTAGTGAAATCCAGTTCATGTTTGTTCTTGAAAGATTTGTTTACTTTTAACTAAGTAGGTAGAAACATTTTTGCATTTAGCTGCATTCATATAGATAGGTTGCATTTCATAAGTTTCACCATTCCCCTTCACTCCTTTATAGCTTCTCTTGAGCTTAGCATGAGGACATGCTATTGTTTAAGTGTGGGGAGGTTGATAAACCACTATTTTATGATTTATCTTGTGCTCAAATGAGTGTTTTTATCAATTCTTCACCCACTTATTCATATAATTTGCATGATTTTACAATTCCTTCCTTATTCTGTGATATATGTGAAAACATGTTTCCTACGCCTTAAAACTGTTAATTTTAATTATCCTTTATTACCATTTGATGATGTGATCTGTGTGTTAAGGATTTTCAGGCTTCATAGGACAGGAATGGCTTAGAGGACAGAAAGAAAACATGCAAAAATGGAAGGAACGCACAAAATGGAGTTTTGAAGGAAATGGCAGCGACGCGCACGCATGGACAACGCGGACGCGTGCCTCGCGCAGAACACAAGCGACCTGCACGCATGGACGACGCGAACGCGCGCCTAGCAAAAATCACGAGCGACGCATACGCGTGACTGATGCGTACGCGCGATAAGAAAAATCTCCAAATGACGCGCACGCGTGACCTACGCATATGCGTGATAGACGCCACGTGCAGAAAATTGCAAAAGTCGCCCCCGGCAATTTCTGGGCTCATTTTCGGCCCAAATCCAAGCCCAGAGACACAGAATAGAGGCTATAAAGTGGGGGAATTAAATCATTCATTGAAGCCAACATTCATACTCATAATTTTAGGTTTTAGATGTAGTTCTCTTGAGAGAGAGGCTCTCTCCTCTCTCTTAGGTTTTAGGATTTAGGATTTCTTCTTTCAATTTCTTCTCAATTCCAAGTTCAATGTTCTTTTAATTTAGTTTATCTTCTACTTTTATTTATTCTAGTACTTTGGTTTATCTATTTCTCTTGGTAATTACTTATTTAGCCAAATTGGCTTATGAACTCTTCATGTTAGATTTTAATTTCTATTTAATACAATTTGAGGTATTTCAGATTTATGATTGCTTTCTTCTATTTATGATATAAATAATTTAGATTTTTCCCGCCTTGTTTTGGTTAAGTAATTGGTGACACTTGAGTTATAAAACTCAGCTGTTGATTGAAAATTGGAATTTGCTGATTGATTTGGATCCCTCTAAAGCCAATCTTTCCACAGGAGTTGCACTACACCAGAAGTGGAAGTTTGCGGCGAGTAAATAGAAGCGGTTTAAAAACACCACTGTTAAATGGCAATGTTGCGGCAATTGTGCGTCAGTTTGGAGATGTGCAGCAAAATCACTGAAACTGGCAGCGGTTGAATGTCAACCCGATGCTAAACCAACTGGCTTTATCAATTAAACCCCAACCCTCATGTGTTTTCTCTAAAGTGTTTTGTCTTCTTTCTCTCAATCACTCTTGCATTGCAAGCTCATCAGCCGCAGCATCATTGTGCCCTTCTTGATCCTCTATCACCCTTCATTCCTCCACCCATGTACACCCTTGCCATCATGCCTTAGTTCATCTATGCCTCTCCATTGTCTTGATCGGTGCCTCCTTCCGTCTATCCTATTGTGCGCTGTGAGATTTTTAGCCCCCTGCACCCTTTGCCCTCCTTTCCTCTCTCTTTCCCTCTCTCGCAGCCACCAATCCGTCATCGTCTTGTGGGCTGTAGATCACACTTTGCGTAGTCGTGATCCTCCGCGTCGGGGTCTTTCGCACAGTCACAGTTGTAGTCATCGCTCCCTCCATGCAGTTTGCAGCCGCCATCATCTTCCGCGTAGTTCATACCCGCTGACGGTACCATCCTTGACTCTGTTTATGTTCTCATAATCTTAGATATAGTTCTAACTCATTATCTTGTATATTTTGATGTTTTTATGGAATATGCACACAAACTGTTTGCTAGTTTTCCTCAATGAATAGAGGAGGAGATTTAGTTTTTATTTTCATAGATTTTAATAAGCAATTATGTGACACTTCCTCTTTCAAAGTTATAGTTCGATTGTTCTATTTTAATTTGAAATGAGTGTATGTCGAATGGTACCATTGATGGTGTGGTTATGAGTTTATCAAAAGATTGATCATGCTTAGTTCATCCACTATTGTGCTTAATGTGATCTTTTTTCCTGACACTGATAATGTTGAAGTGATGCATTCCTGTGTAACTGCTTATGAATAATTACTTTTGTCTTATGAATATTACTTATGGGTGGGAATGACAAGAGACTTGCTTGAAATAATTAAAGCCGTTCATATTAACATGATTATTTATTAACATATTTTCATAGTGATCTGTCGCTTAGTGACATAATGCTGCCACTGTTATGCTCGACGGCGAGGCCAAGAGATACAGTCAACAGTATGGCAAGTAAGTTTTTTTTTCAATTTTATTTTTAACTTTACCTCAAATTTTAGGTTTAAATTTCTGGGACAGGTAAATTTCATGAGCAATTTTTAAGTGATAGAAATTCGAAGGGAGATTCTGGAACACGTTACTTGAAGAAGCAATTCGAGTCATGATAAGCATAAGAAACGGTGCATATGGGTATCGAATAGGGCATAATATGGTCTAGCTCTAGCATATCTATAAAACAAATTTTTTTTGCGTGGATTATGTCAAAAATCATGCGAAATGGAGTAAAGAAGTTGCTTATGATAAACATATGTTATTTTCAGAAAGAATAGAAGCTTAGTATTCGTCAAATTCTCTATGATTTGCACCTTTGTGTAAAATTTTAAATATTAGAGTATGATTGTGAGCTAGGAAGTAGCAAATGTTGTGTAAGTAGTATCTGATGACTGATGATGAGCTAGGTAGAGTATGTGACAAGATTTTGGGTTGTATTTGTTGGATACTTGTTGACATTGTAGATAGTAATTTAATGCTCTAATTGTAGGTCAATTTTTTGACAAGTTTCACGTGTTGTCGGATTTTGATGAAGGTAAACGTAGCTGTAGAAGAAAGTTAGAGCGCCATAACAATAGGAGGCAAAGAAAGCCAGCAGATTCAAGAGCTGAAGCTTCTCATGAACCTCTACCTGTTGCACAAAATGAGGATTCAAATAATGATGGGGAAACAGGAAAAGGTTTAGGTATTACTATGCCAATGGTTTTGTGACCTTTTCACCCCACTTCTTTTTTTCCACTATTTCATTAAATCCCGTGTCTATATGTTAGAAGAATGCTCATTGGCTGCTCATAATAATAATAATAGAATGCTTGTTGGCTGGGTTTGCATAATGCAGATTCTTCAAATTTGAGTTGTGAAATAAATGAAAAAGAAGCGTCACTGGATCTTGAAGATGAACCAGTTGCCAATCTGAACTCAGCTCCTGATATGCAGAATATTACAAATGACAGTGTTATGACTTTTCTTACTTCTGGGGAAACACAAGTGAATAGTGGAAAAGATGCTTCCAACCTCTCTAACTCTCCTTCATATTGTGACAATAAGAGTGCTTATTCATCTTTGGTTGGTTGCCACACCTGTTTGTTGGTTGTCTTAATTATTACTTTGGTATAAGAAATTATTTTTGTTGTTTGCTAATTGGAAGTTCATTTGTAGTGCCAAACAGGTCGGATTTCTTTCAAGCTTTATGATTGGAACCCTGCAGAATTTCCTAGAAGGCTACGCCACCAAGTATTTTAAGCTTTATTATTACAGTTTAGTATTTAAAAGTGTTAACCTAACATGCCATTTAAGTTTTCGTAACTGATTAACAAGTAGTTAAATGCATTTATAGATATTCCAATGGTTGGCGAGTATGCCTGTTGAGCTTGAGGGATATATCCGCCCAAGGTGTACCATCCTGACAATTTTTCTTGCCATGCCAAAGAATATGTGGATATATGTAAGAATTCAACTCGACGTTCATCATGTTATATGTTCTAAGCTCATATTTTTAGTAGTTTGTAGACCAAATGCGTTGCTTTTTGTTAATGGTAAACTGCTCTCATATTAAACTATATTGGTCTGTTTACTCATTCTTGTGGTTGCTCTTCTTTTCCAAATTGAGTTGGTTCTGATCCTCACATGTACTCTAATTTGTTTAAGATATCTTTTCCCTTTTTTCTTTTGAAAAGAGGGCCTCATATCTCACATAGTTAACCTGACCAAGTTGGGGCAAGACTTGATTATTGTTGATGTGTTTGTGTTTCCTTACTTTTCCCCCCAGAATTTAATTTATTCTCTTTTATGCACCAGTTATAGGAAGACCCTATGTACTATGTGCGCGATCTTGTTGCTCCTGGAAAGTTCCTATCTGCTAGAGGCAATGCACTAATTTATCTGAATGATATGTTCTTCCGCGTTATGAAAGGTTAGTCGTGATTCCATTGTTCAATCATCAGTGAAGAATCTTCAGTTAAATGCATATATGTTTGCATGCATATTTTTTGCATTATATGTGAGGTTAGATCAGAGTGTATTCAAGTTTATCTAGTTTATTTTATACTATGATTTTTGTTTCACCTTGTGACAATATTAATGACTATGTTTGATGTGTATTCCATCTTTGCCAATAGAAGTAATGGGATTTTCTATTTCTTTTGAGATGTAACATTTAAGTGTTTTCTTAAAAAAAATCATATCTAATTTGTGAATCTTTAAATTTGTTTGAATTCATCAGCATATTTCATGGTTTCAGATGGAACTTCTATGACAAAATTCAAGGTAAATATGCAGGCACCAAGGCTTCACTATGTTCATCCCACATACTTTGAGGCTGGAAAACCTCTGGAGTTTGTTGCTTGCGGAAGTAACTTAATGCAGCCTAAGTTTCGGTATATTAAAGTTACCTTGTCTAAACATACATTGAAATAGTTGCTTACTGAATAATTTACACAATAGACATTATGCTTTTGTGTACTTAGCAATGTTGGGGTATGCACCAATGACAGAAGAGAGACGTGGAATTTTATGGTTTGGTAGAGAGAGGTTGAAGTATCCTTTGTGCTCACCAAATGTAAAGCCCAGGTGATTTGTGTTTTGAGAAGAATTCAGGCATTGCATAACCTGAAATTGACTGTATACATTGTCTTCATAGTGTTTATAATTGTTTGTTGTGGAGTGGCGGGTGCATGTGAAAGTGCTGTTTCAGCGTTGTTACTGTGGTTTTAATGTTTCATCTTTGTACTTGGTAGTTTATTTTCTTTTTCACTGGCCAATATCCTTCTGGTTTTAATGAGGTTGTCATCATGCCAGGCTTCTTGTATCTTTTTCTGGAAAGTATCTGAAGTGTGAATATTGTGTTCCATCTCCACATAACTGGACTGGGAACAATATGTCATGTGCTTTTGAGAATCAGTTATACAAGATATATGTCCCTCATACAGAGGAAACTCTCTTTGGGCCTGCATTTATTAAGGTGGGAATTCTCTTATTTTTGTGTTTCCTTTACTATGTGATGATGACGTGGATTTTTTTTCCTGACCATGATGCTTTTTGGCCGGTTGAATGTGATTTCTTTTCTTTCTGATTCACTAACTTGTGCCTTTTTATACAAACAAATTTGGTTGGATTATAATATTTCAACATTTGTGCATAAAAAACGTCAATATTTGTGATTGTTTCGGTTGCTGTTTGTCTTGCAGTATGTGTAGCCGTCCTTTACCGGGGGAGGGTTAGTGAGTTAGCTGTATCCATTAAAAGGTGCTTGTTTAACTCTTAGTAGATGTTGACAAGTTTTTGTACTTGCTCTTCTATTTGGTACATATTGTTGTAACACTAAATAACCAGGGTCCAGGGATGTTGATGTTATTACTTATTAGTGATAGAGTGGGTGGTTCATTAATGGAGGAAAAATTAGTTTACAACTACTTTGATACTTCTTCATTATCAGTATAGTTTTCCCCCTCCTATATGATTATTGTATGCATTCTTCAGTATCTGAGTTTCTAGTTCTGCAGGTAAAAGAAGAGGCACAACAACTTGCTCAAATTTTTTAAACAGTTGGGTCTTTCAAGGTGAAGCGAAAATATGGTAAAGGAAAACTAATTTTTGGAAGGTGAGGCTTGTTCTGTGCAATTTTGAACTATTGATTTATGCTATATATGGATTATGCTTCTAAATTTGCTTGTTATTCAGTGTTACAGCTCAAGATCTTGTTGACATTATCAAGGCGCAGCTTCAAAGGTACTATCTGTCTGATGTACACAAGTCTTTCTCTTTTAGAATTGGGAGTACTAACTAGTCTTAGGTAACATTTTATTCTACTTTAAATGTGAATGATTATTCTTTTCTTCTTCCTTTGAAGCACTAAAATATTAAGGAATAAGTGTGTTTATGAATAATTGTCATGTGATCTTTTGTGATTTTCATAGGGAGGTGGACAAGAGAATTGTCGAACTTCTAGAGATACATGAAACCGGAGAATATATCGCAGAGTTAAAGCTTTATCCGGAAGTTACAGTGAGAATAAGGTTGAATGTCTTTGCTAACTAAAGCACGAGTATGAAGTTCTATATGCTAATAATGCACATTTGGAGCTACCGGCTTGCATTAGTTCAAGGTGAATAACCACTGTATGAATCTTCAAACATCAAGCTTTATGTGACTTTTTCCCAAAGTTCATATTTCCTCTTTGAATGTGTATTCAAGTTTTAGGACCTTTGTTTGGAATGTACTATTTTCATGAAAGTTATGTAATTATTATAGAGTAGTCTCCTTTTAAGGTTATGAAAGCTAGAATTTGTAAAAATCATATTCTAGTTTAAAACTGTCAGTTTTTTTAAGCTCATGTATGATAATTGCGGCGGTTCAAAATCGTCGCATTTTTTAAAAAAACCCACCCAAATCTGCGGCGGTTTTAAAACCGCCACATATTTTTTTTAAATCCACTTACCAAAATAGCGGCGGTTTCACAACCGCTGCAAAATCAATTATCTGATTTGCAGCGGTTGTGCCAGCGGTTTTCCAAAATTGCTGCAAAATCAAATCTCCACCCCTTAACAGGCAACGCTTGTGGAACCACTGGAATTTCATTTTGCGGCGGTTAAAAACCGCCGTAAATCCCTAAAAAAACCGCCACTATTCGGCGTGTCTCTTGTAGTGTTGACTAGGACTTGAGGAATCAAATTAATTAGTCCACTTGACTTTCCTTTATTTAGTAAGGGTTAACTAAGTGGGAGCAATAAACAATTCTCATCACACCTGATAAGGATAACTGAGATGGGATTTCCAGTTCTTATACCTTGCAATGGTGTTCATGATAATTAATTTACTTTATTGCCATTTTATTTTCCTATTCCCTATTTCAAAAACCCAAAAATATACCTTTTTCCATAACCAATAATAAATCATACTTCCCTGCAATTCCTTGAGAGACGACCCGAGGTCTCAATACTTCGGTTATCAATTTTATTGGGTTTGCTTAAGTGACAACCAAAACTTTTGTATGAAAGGATTTTAGTTGGTTTAGAAACTATACTTACAACGGAAATTTAATTGTGAAATTCTTTACTAGCAGAAATCCGATCGTCAGTGCTCTACCAAGGTGAACTGGTGCTTGATCTTCATACTTGCTACCAGATTTCTAAATGTAGAGTCGGTAAATTGAGTACCATTGTCGGTGGTAATGGAGTGGAGAACTCCAAACCTTGCAATGATATTTCTATAAAGGAACTTCTGACTCCTTTGAGCTGTAATAGTGGTCAAGGGTTCTGCTTCGATCCACCTCGTGAAATAATCCACTCCTACTATGAGGAAGGACTACAAATGCTGTTGGATTCTGACTTTCCTGCACTCAAAGTGGATTTTCTGGAGCTACAGAACTACAAATGGTGCGCTCTCAATTGCTTTGGAAAGTAGACATCCAAGGCTTTCCAGAAATATATAATAGTCCGTATTTTGCCCGAGTTTAGACGATGCAAATTGGCGTTCAACGCCAGTTCCATGTTGCATTCTGGAGTTAAACGCCAGAAACAGGTTACAAACTGGCGTTCAACTCCAAGAGAAGCCTCTACACGTATAAAGCTCAATGCTCAGCCCAAGCACACACCAAGTGGGCCCCGGAAGTGGATTTCTGCATCATTTACTCATTTCTGTAAACCCTAGTAGCTAGTTTAGTATAAATAGGACTTTTTACTATTGTATTTACATCTTTAGTTACATCTTTGGACGTTTAGTTCTGAGATCATGGAGGCTGGCCTCTCGGCCATGCCTAGACCTTGTTCTTATGTATTTTCAACGGTAGAGTTTCTACACACCATAGATTAAGGTGTGGAGCTCTGCTGTTCCTCAAGTATTAATACAAAGTACTATTGTTTTTCTATTCAATTCAAGCTTATTCCTATTCTAAGATGTTCATTCGCACCTAAGAACATGATGAATGTGATGATTATGTGACGCTCATCATTATTCTCACTTACAAACGCGTGCCTGACAAACACTTCCGTTCTACATGCAAACAAGCTAGAATGAATATCTCTTAGATATCTAATACAGAGGACTGAGTCCAAGATATTAGAATCTTCATGGTATAAGTTAGAACCCATGGACGGCCATTCCTGAGATCCGGAAAGTCTAAACCTTGTCTGTGGTATTCCGAGTAGGATCTGGGATGGGATGGCTGTGACGAGCTTCAAACTCGCGAGTGCTGGGCGTAGTGACAGACGCAAAAGGATAGTAAATCCTATTCCAGCATGATCGAGAACCGACAGATGATTAGCCATGCAATGACAGCGCATTGGACCATTTTCACAGAGAGGACGGGATGTAGC
This sequence comes from Arachis hypogaea, assembly GCF_003086295.3. Classification (NCBI taxonomy): domain Eukaryota; kingdom Viridiplantae; phylum Streptophyta; class Magnoliopsida; order Fabales; family Fabaceae; genus Arachis; species Arachis hypogaea. Next base: position 92,379,347 of record NC_092048.1, on the reverse strand, counting down.
CATTGACAACGGTGATGCCCAACATACAGCTTACCATGGAAAGGAGTAGGAATGATTGGATGAAGACAGGAGGAAAGTAGAGGTTCAGGAGGAACGAAAGCATCTCTATACGCTTATTTAAAATTCTCACCAATGAATTACATAAGTATCTCTATCCTAGTTTATATTTTATTTATATTTTTATTATCAATTCACCATAACCATTTGAATCTGCTTGACTGAGATTTACAAGGTGACAATTGCTTGCTTCAGGCCGACAATCTCCGTGGGATCGACCCTTACTCACGTAAGGTTTATTACTTGGACGACCCAGTGCACTTGCTGGTTAGTTATGAGAAGTTGTGACAAAGTGTGATTCACGTTTGAGAGCACCAAGTCTTTGGCACCATTGTTGATGATCGCAATTTCGTGCACCAAGTTTTTGGTGCCGTTGCCGGGGATTGTTCGAGTTTGGACAACTGACGGTTCATCTTGTTGCTCAGATTAGGTAATTTTATTTTATTTTTAAGCTTTTTTATTTCTTATTTTCAAAAATAATACAAAAAAATTTTCTTCTTTTTCGTTTTTCCCAAAATAATTTTCGAAAAAACCAAAAAAATTTAATAAAATCATAAAAACCAAAAATTTGATGTTTCTTGTTTGAGTCTAGTGTCAAATTTTAAGTTTGGTGTCAATTGCATATTTTTTTAATTTTTCCTTAAAAAATTTTTTTTTCGAAAATTCATGCATGTAGTTCTTCATGATCTTCAAGTTGTTCTTGATAAGTCTTCTTGTTTGATCTTTAAAATTTCTTGTTTTGTGTCTTTTCTTATTTTTCATATGCATTCTTGAATTCTTAGTGTCTAAATATTAAAAATTTCTAAGTTTGGTGTCTTGCATGTTTTCTTTTATTGAAAATTTTTCAAAAATACATACTTGATGTTCATCATGATCTTTAAAGTGTTCTTGGTGTTCATCTTGACATTCATAGTGTTCTTGCATGCATCATTTAATTTGATCCAAAATTTTCATGCATTAAGTCTTTTTGGTGTTTTTCTCTCTCATCATTAAAATTCAAAAATAAAAAAAATTTATGTTTTCCTTTTCTACTCATAATTTTCGAAACTTTGAGTTGACTTTTTCAAAAATTTTTAAAATCTAGTTGTTTCTTATGAGTCAAATCAAATTTTCAATTTAAAAATTCTATCTTTTTCAAATCTTTTTCATTTTTCTTTTATGATTTTCGAAAATTTCAAATTGATTTTCAAAAATATTTTTCTTATTTTATTTCATAATTTCAAAATCTTTACTAACAATCAATGTGATTGATTCAAAAAATTTTCAAGTTGTTACTTGCCTATTAAGAAAGGTTCAATCTTTAAATTTGAAAATCATATCTTTTTGTTTCTTGTTAGTCAAGTAATCAACTTTAATTTTCAAAATCAAATCTTTTTAAAGTTCTTTTTCAAATCTTTTTTAAAATAAATTTCAATCATATCTTTTTCAAAATTAATTTCAAAATCTTTTCTAACTTCTTATCTTTTCAAAATTTGATTTTCAAATCTTTTTCAATTAACCACTTAACTTTTTGTTTGATTCTTATCTTTTTCAAAACTACCTAACTAATTTTCTCCCTCTAATTTTTGAAAATCACCTTCCTCCTTTTCAAAATTCCTTTTTAATTAACTAATTGTTTTAAATTTTAATTTAATTTCATTTTTTTAATTTTCAAATTTTATTTTAAATTTAATTTAAAAACAAAAATATTTTTCTTTTCTTTTCAATGATGTTCGAAAATTCTTCCCTCTCATCTCCTTCTAATTATTTATTTATTTACTAACACTTCTCTTCATCTTAAAATTTGAACCCTCTCTTTCTCTTGATGTTCGAATTCCTCTTCTTCTATTCTTTTCTTCTTCTACCCACATAAAGGAATCTCTATACTGTGACATAGAGGATTCCATATTTTCTTTTGTGTTCTCTTCTTTTTCATATGAGCAGGAACAAGGATAAGAACATTCTTGTTGAAGTCGGTCCTGAACCTGAAAGGACTCTGAAAAGGAAGCTAAGGGAAGCTAAAGCACAACTCTCTGGAGAAAATCTGACAGAAATTTTTGAAAAAGAAGGAGATATGGCCGAAAATAATAACAATGCAAGGAAGATGCTTGGTGACTTTACTACACCAAATTCCAATTTACATGGAAGAAGCATCTCAATCCCTGCCATTGGAGCAAACAATTTTGAGCTAAAGCCTCAATTAGTTTCTCTGATGCAACAGAACTGCAAGTTTCATGGACTTCCATCAGAAGATCCTTTTCAGTTCTTAACTAAATTCTTGCAAATCTGTGATACTGTTAAGACCAATGGGGTTGATCCCGAGGTCTACAGGCTTATGCTTTTCCCATTTGCTGTAAGAGACAGAGCTAGAATATGGTTGGACTCTCAACCTAAAGATAGCCTGAACTCTTGGGATAAGCTGGTCACGGCTTTCTTAGCCAAGTTCTTTCCTCCTCAAAAGCTTAGCAAGCTTAGAGTGGATGTTCAAACCTTCAAACAGAAAGAAGGTGAATCCCTCTATGAAGCTTGGGAGAGATACAAGCAACTGACCAAAAAGTGTCCTTCTGACATGCTTTCAGAATGGACCATCCTGGATAAATTCTATGATGGTTTGTCTGAATTATCTAAGATGTCATTGGACCATTCTGCAGGTGGATCCATTCACCTCAAGAACTCATTGACATGGTTGCAAATAACCAGTTCATGTACACTTCTGAAAGGAATCATGTGAATAATGGAACGCCTCAAAGGAAGGGAGTTCTTGAAATTGATACTCTGAATGCCATATTGGCTCAGAATAAAATATTAACTCAGCAAGTCAATATGATCTCTCAGAGTCTGAATGGATTGAAGGAATCATCCAACAGTACTATAGAGCCATCTTCTGAAGAAGAAGCTTATGATCCTGAGAACCCTGCAATAGTAGAGGTGAATTACATGGGTGAACCCTATGGAAACACCTATAATCCCTCATGGAAAAATCATCCAAATTTCTCATGGAAGGATAAACAAAAGCCTCAACAAGGCTTTAATAATGGTGGAAGAAACAGGTTTAGCAATAGCAAACCTTTTCCATTATCCACTCAGCAACAGACAGAGAATTCTGAGTAGAACCCATCTAGCTTAGCAAATATAGTCTCTGATCTATCTAAGGCCACTGTGAGTTTTATGAATGAAACAAGGTCCTCCATTAGAAATTTGGAGGCACAAGTGGGCCAGCTGAGTAAAAGAGTCACTGAAACTCCTCCTAGTATTCTCCCAAGCAATACAGAAGAGAATTCCTAAAGAGAGTGCAAGGCCATTACGTTACTTAGTGTGGCTGAACCCAAAGAGGGGGAGGAGGACGTGAATCCTAGTGAGGAAGACCTCCTGGGACGCTTAGTGACTTATAAGGAGTTTTCCTTTGAGGAACCAAAGGAATCTGAGGCTTATCTAGAGACCATAGAGATTCTATTGAGCCTCCTTCTGCCCTTCATGAGCTCTGATGAGTATTCTTCTTCTGAAGAGAATGAAGACGTTATTGAAGAGCAAGTTTCTAAGTACCTTGGTGTAATCATGAAGCTGAATGCCAGATTATTTAGTAATGAGACTTGGGAAGATGAACCTCCCTTGCTCACCAATGAACTGAATGCATTGGATAGTCAGAAATTACCCCAAAAGAAACAGGATCCTGGCAAATTCTTAATACGCTGCACCATAGGCACCATGACCTTTGAGAAGGCTCTGTGTGACCTGGGGTCAGGAATAAACTTAATGCCACTCTCTGTAATGGAGAAACTTGGGATCTTTGAGGTGCAAGCTGCCAGAATCTCATTAGAGATGGCAGAAAATTCAAGAAAATAGGCTTATGGACAAGTAGAGGACGTGTTAGTAAAGGTTGAAGGCCTTTACATCCTTGCTGATTTCATAATCCTAGACACTGGGAAGGATGAGGATGAATCCATCATCCTTGGAAGACCCTTCCTAGCCACAGCAAGAGCTGTGATTGATGTGGACAGAGGAGAATTGATCCTTCAACTGAATGAGGACAACCTTGTGTTTAAAACTCAAGGATCTCCTTCTGTAACCATGGAGAAGAAGCATGAAAAGCTTCTCTCACTGCAGAGTCAACCAAAGCCCCCACAGTCAAACTCTAAGTTTGGTGTTGGGAGGCCATAACCAAACTCTAAGTTTGGTGTTGAACCCCCACATTCAAACTTTAAGTTTGGTGTTAGGAGGTTCTAACAATGCTCTGAACATCTGTGAGGCTCTATGAGAGCTCACTGTCAAGCTATTGACATTAAAGAAGCGCTTATTGGGAGGCAACCAAATGTTATCTATTTATATTTATTTATTTTCTATTGTTATTTTATGTTTTCTTTAGGTTGATGATCATGTGAAGTCACAAAAACTACTGAAAAATAAAAAACATAATGAAAAATAGAATGAAAAATAGCACACCCTGGAGGAAGAGCAGTCTGGCATTAAACGCCAGAAACAAGCATCTGTCTGGCGTTTAACGCCAGAAACAAGCACCAAGCTGGCGTTTAACGCCAGAAACAAGCATCTGCCTGGCGTTAAATGCCAGAAACAGGCTACATTTGGGCGTTTAACGCCAGAAACAAGCAGCAGTCTGGCGTTAAACGCCAGGATTGCACAGTAAGGGCATTTTACACGCCTAATTGGAGCAGGGATGTTAAGTCCTTGACCCCACTTGATCTGTGGACCCCACAGGATCCCCTCAGGATCTGTGGACCCCACAGGATCCCTACCTTTTCTTCTCTCCTCTTCACACCTTTTTATAACCCTCTTTCCTAAATACCATTCACCAATCACCTCAATCACTCTTTCCCATCACCCCCTCATCATTCACATCCATCCTCTCTTCCCCATAAACCCCTCTCCTCCATTCTTTTTCTTTTTCTTCTTCTTTTTCTCTTCTTTTGCTCAGGGACGAGCAAACATTTTAAGTTTGGTGTGGTAAAAATTATTGCTTTTTGTTTTTCCATAACAATTAATGGCACCTAAGGCCAGAGAATCCTCAAAAAAGAGGAAAGAGAAGGCAATTGCTTCTACCTCTGAGCCATGGAAGATGGAGAGATTCATCTCAAAGGTCCATCAAGACTACTTTTATGAAGTTGTGGCCAAGAAGAAAGTGATCCCTGAGGTTCCTTTCAAGCTCAGAAAGAATGAGTATCCGGAGATCCGACTTGAGATCCAAAGAAGAGGTTGGGAAATTCTCACCAACCCCATTCAACAAGTCGGGATCTTAATGGTTCAAGAGTTCTATGCAAACGCATGGATCACTAGGAACCATGATCAAAGTGTGAACCCAAATCCAAAGCATTGGCTTACCATGGTTCGGGAGAAATGCTTAGATTTTAGTCCGGAAAATGTAAGGCTGGCGTTCAACTTGCCAATGATGGAAGAAAACGCACACCCCTACACTAGAAGGGTCAACTTTGATCAAAGGTTGGACCAAGTCCTCATGGACATATGTGTAGAAGGAGCTCAATGTAAGGTTGACTCAAGAGGCAAGCCGGTTTAATTAAGAAGGTTGGACCTTAAGCCTGTAGCTAGAGGATGGTTGGAGTTCATTCAACGCTCAATCATTTCTACTAGCAACCGGTCTGAAGTTACTATAGACCGGGCCATCATGATCCATAGTATCATGATTGGGGAGGAAGTAGAGGTTCATGAGATTATACCTCAAGAACTCTACAAGGTGGCTGACAAGTCCTCCACTTTGGCAAGGTTAGCCTTTCTTCACCTCATTTGTCACCTCTACAATTCGGCTGGAATTGACATAGAGGGAGACATCCTCATTGAAGAGGACAAGCCCATCACTAAGAAGAAGATGGAGCAAACAAGAGATCATGGACCTCAATAAGAGCATGAGGAAATTCCTCACCATGAAATCCCTGAGATGCCTTAGGGGATGCACTTCCTTCCACAAAACTATTGGGAGCAAATCAACACTTCCCTAGGAGAATTAAGTTCCAACATGGGACAACTAAGGATGGAGCACCAAGAGCACTCCATCATCCTCCATGAGATTAGAGAAGATCAAAGAGCTATGAGGGAGGAGCAACAAAGGCAAGGAAGAGACATAGAGGAGCTCAAAAGCACCATTGGTTCTTCAAGAAAAGGAAGACGCCACCCTCACTAAGGTGGACTCATTCCTTAATCTCCTTGTCTATTTATTTTACTATTTTTCGATTTTTGAGCTTTATGTTTTATTTATGTTTGTGTCTTTACTACATGATCACTAGTGTCTAAGTGTCTATGCCTTAAAGTTATGAATGTCCTATGAATTCATCACCTCTCTTAAATGAAAAAATGTTCAAAAAAAAAAAACAAAAGAACAAGAAGTACATGGTTTCAAATTCATTCTTGAAACTAATTTAATTATTTTGATGTGGTGACGATACTTTTTGTTTTCTGAATGAATGCTTGAACAGTGCATATGTCTTTTGATATTGTGGTTTATGAATGTTAAATATGTTGGCTCTTGAAAGAATAATGAAAAGGAGAAATGTTATTGATAATCTAAAAAATCATAAAAATTGATTCTTGAAGCAAGAAAAAGCAGTGAATAGAGAAAAGCTTGCGAAAAAAAAGGAACAAAAAGAAAAAGCAAGCAGAAAAAGGCAAAAGCTCTTTAAACCAAAAGGCAAGAGCAAAAAGCCAATAGCCCTTAAAACCAAAAGGCAAGGGTAGTAAAAAAGATCCAAAGCTTTGAGCATCAGTGGATAGGAGGGCCTAAAGGAATAAAATCATGGCCTAAGCGGCTAAACCAAGCTGTCCCTAACCATGTGCTTGTGAAGTGAAGGTGTCAATTGAAAAGCTTGAGACTGAGCGGTTAAAGTCGTGGTCCAAAGCAAAAAGAGTGTGCTTAAGAGCTCTAGACACCTCTAATTGGGGACTTTAGCAAAGCTGAGTCACAATCTGAAAAGGTTCACCCAGTTATGTGTCTGTGGCATTTATGTATCCGGTGGTAATACTGGAAAACAAAGTGCTTAGGGCCACGGCCAAGACTCATAAAGTAGCTGTGTTCAAGAATCAACATACTGAACTAGGAGAATCAATAACACTATCTGAATTCTAAGTTCCTATAAATGCCAATCATTCTGAACTTCAATGGATAAAGTGAGATGCCAAAACTATTCAAGAGGCAAAAAGCTACTAGTCCCACTCATCTGATTGGAGCTAAGTTTCATTGATATTTTGGAATTCATAGTATATTCTCTTCTTTTTATCCTATTTAATTTTCAGTTGCATGGGGACAAGCAACAATTTAAGTTTGGTGTTGTGATGAGCGGATAATTTATACGCTTTTTGGCATTGTTTTTACATAGTTTTTAGTATAATTTAGTTAGTTTTTAGTATATTTTTATTAGTTTTTAAATAAAAATCACATTTCTAGACTTTACTATGATTTTGTGTGTTTTTCTGTGATTTCAGGTATTTTCTGGCTGAAATTGAGGGACTTGAGCAAAAATCAGATTCAGAGGTTGAGGAAGGACTGCAGATGTTGTTGGATTCTGACCTCCCTGCACTCAAAGTGTATTTTCTGGAACTACAAAACTCCAAATGGCGCGCTCTCAAATTCTTTGGAAAGTAGACATCCAGGGCTTTCCATCAATATATAATAGTCCATAATTTGCCCGAGTTTAGATGACGCAAACTGTCGTTCAACGCTAGTTCCATGTTGCATTCTGGAGTTAAACGCCAGAAACAGGTTGCAAAGTGGAGTTAAACGCCAGAAACAGGTTACAAACTGGCGTTCAACTCCAAGAGAAGCCTCTACACGTGTAAAGCTCAATACTCAGCCCAAGCACACACCAAGTGGGCCCCGGAAGTGGATTTCTGCATCATTTACTCATCTCTGTAAACCCTAGTAACTAGTTTAGTATAAATAGGAGTTTTTACTATTGTATTTACATCTTTAGTTTCATCTTTGGACGTTTAGTTCTGAGATCATGGAGGCTGGCCTCTCGGCCATGCCTAGACCTTATTCTTATGTATTTTCAACGGTAGAGTTTCTACACACCATAGATTAAGGTGTGGAGCTCTGCTGTTCCTCAAGTATTAATGCAAAGTACTATTGTTTTTCTATTCAATTCAAGCTTATTCCTATTCTAAGATGTTCATTCGCACCCAAGAACATGATGAATGTGATGATTATGTGACGCTCATCATCATTCTCACTTACGAACGCGTGCCTGACAAACACTTCCGTTCTACATGCAAACAAGCTAGAATGAATATCTCTTAGATATCTAATACAGAGGACCGAGTCCGAGATATTAGAATCTTCGTGGTATAAGTTAGAACCCATGAACGGCCATTCCTGAGATCCGGAAAGTCTAAACCTTGTCTGTGGTATTCCGAGTAGGATCTGGGAAGGGATGGTTGTGACGAGCTTCAAACTCGCGAGTGCTGGGCGTAGTGACAGACGCAAAAGGATAGTAAATCCTATTCCAGTATGATCGAGAACCGACAGATGATTAGCCATGCAGTGACAACGCATTAGACCATTTTCACAGAGAGGACGGGATGTAGCCATTGACAATGGTGATGCCCAACATACAGCTTGCCATGGAAAGGAGTAGGAATGATTGGATGAAGACAGGAGGAAAGCAGAGGTTCAGGAGGAACGAAAGCATCTCTATACGCTTATCTGAAATTCTCACCACTGAATTACATAAGTATCTCTATCCTAGTTTACATTTTATTTATATTTTTATTATCAATTCATCATAACCATTTGAATCCATCTGAATGAGATTTACAAGGTGACCATAGCTTACTTCAGGCCGACAATCTCCGTGGGATCGACCCTTACTCACATAAGGTTTATTACTTGGACGACCCAGTGCACTTGCTGGTTAGTTGTGCGAAGTTGTGACAAAGTGTGATTGACGTTTGAGAGCACAAAGTCTTTGGCGCCATTGTTGATGATCGTAATTTCGTGCACCACTGACACTTCTTCACAAAGTCGGTGGCATTTTTCTGTAAGGTCAGCCAGAAGAACTCCCAGCTCGGATAACTTTCCTGGCTAAAGGCCTTGCTCCTAGATGATTTCTGCAGATGCCGTTATGTACTTCATCTAGGACTTCTTCCGTCTTAGAAGTCGGGACGCACTTCAGCAATGGTGTCGATATTCCCCTTCTATAGAGGATATTTTTCACCATTGTATAATTTTGTGCTTCCCTTTGGATCTTTTTGGCCTCTTTTTGCTCCTTAGGTAAGATGTCAAATTTTAAATATTCGACTAAGGGAGCCATCCATCCAAGGTCTAGGCTGGAAACTTCTAAGGCGTCTTGTCTAATTTTATTCTTCACAACTGAGGGCTCTTGGAGAGTTTCTTGAATCAGGATTTTATTGTTTCCTCCTGGCTTGGTACTTACTAACTTGGAAAGAGTGTTCTGCTCTGCTATTAAGCTCCCGAGGTATATGTCAGACCTCGGTTTTTGGGAAGCGCTTGAGATGTTCCTTAGTTTTTTCTAAGTACCTTTTCATATTTGGATCTTTAGCCTGATAGTCTCCATTGATTTGAGAAGTTACTACTTGAAAGTCACTGAAGACTACTACTTTGGTCGCGCCGACTTCTTCAACTAGCTTCAGCCCGGCAATTAAGGCTTCATATTCTGTATGATTATTGGAGGCTGAGAACTCAAACTTCAGAGAGACCTCTATTTGAGTTCCTTCCTGATTGGCCAATATGATTCCCGCACCACTTTCGACTTTATTGGATGAACCGTTGGTGCACGAAATTGTGATCATACTTTTCACAACTCTGCACAACTAACCAGCAAGTGCACTGGGTCGTCCAAGTAATACCTTACGTGAGTAAGGGTCGATCCCACGGAGATTGTCGGCTTGAAGCAAGCTATGGTCATCTTGTAAATCTTAGTCAGGCAGATTCAAATGGTTATGAGGTTTTGATAATTAAAAGATAAATAAAATATAAAATAAAATAAAGATACTTATGTAATTCATTGGTGGGAATTTCAGATAAGCGTTTGGAGATGCTTTGTTGCTTCTGAACCTCTGCTTTCCTATTGCCTTCTTCCAATCACACGTGCTCCCATCCATGGCAAGCTGTATGATCCTTTTGGATAAAAAATATCAGGTATGGTTTCTGCACGGCTAATCAACTGTCAGATTTCTCGTCTCGGATGAAAAATACCAGGTACAGCTACCGCACGGCTAATCATCTATCGATTCTCACTAGCGTCAGAATAAGATCTCTCTATCCTTTTGCACACTGTCACTGCGCCCAACATTCGCAAGTTTGAAGCTCATCATAGTCATTGATAAACAACTATTTTATGGTTTATCTTGTGTGTAAAACCTATGCACAATTACTCAAGAGGGGGGGTGAATTGAGTATTGCAACAACAATGAATCTTTTTGCGAAAGTTAAAGACAATATACAAAAGTGTTATTGTACTAGTATTTTTCCAAGAGCTTAACTCAATTGCTAAGCATTTATAAGGAGCTTTTACTTTCCAATAGACACCAACTCAATTAAATTGATCAAGCTTTTCACCAATCGGACTTAAGCTATTTCTTAAGTACTTACGAAGCTACTTTTCAATCACAATTTATTTGCTCAAAGGTAAAAGACAATAATATAGAAGAGATGAGTTTGGAGAGATGCAAACGCTATTTAGAGTGGTTCGGCACAATCCTTGTCCTACGTCCACTTTCTTTCTCAATCGCTATTGAGAAGTTCCACTATTGCCAAGCTTCAAGGTGCTCGCGCAAAACCTTTTACAATCCGAGTCCTTAGTTTCTAACACCTCACGGTATATGATCACCACTCGTATACTAACCCACTCCACTTAGAGACTCCTTCTCTAAGATTTGCCTTGAGTACTTAGTATACTTCTTTGGTATCCTCACCGACTATAGTGTTTATAACTCTTGACTCAACCTTGGAGATCACACTCCAATTTACAAAGTGTTACAAGAAAACAATTCTCAAAGACTTGTTGAGATGAAATGAGTACTCTCTAGAAGAGTGTATGATTACAAGTTTAGTACTATTGAACCAATTGATATTGCTCTCTCAAATTGTGTATTATAACACCTTAAAAATGTGTAGAATGAAAGAATATGAACAAGATAGTTTGCAAATACTCACTTGTGTGAAATAAGGCTTTAATCCATCTATTTATAGACTTCCCAAACCTTAGAAACGTTTGGGAGTTAATGGGATGGAGCCGTTTTGTTAAAACTAGCCGTTTTTTATGTTTTTGAATCATTTGCATCGATGCATAACACTTTGCATCGATGCAAATGTGTCTTTGAAGCTGAAATTTGAATTTTCAGCTAGGTTGCATCGATGCAAACATCTTTGCATCGATGCAACAAGTCGTTGCATGCTTTGCATCGATGCAAGATGAGTGTGCATCGATGCAAACCTTAAAGAATGGCTTAAAATCACTTCAAACTACTTAGGATTGATCTCAAACTTGTTGGAGTCAATTCCTATGCTTTTGTACCTTTGAAAACAAGTTTTTAAACCATTTGGCTAGCATCGAATTGCAAGATGTGCATCAAAACATTTTGTGAGTGTGTGTTGAGAGATTTAGCAATTGGTTCTTAACAAGAAGTTACCTAAGTCCTAAGACACTATACTTGTCTTCAAATGTTGTGGACTTGAGTTTCTTGTTGTTGTTGTGTTGCTTTCAACTCTTCATTCCTCAACGTTGAATGTTGGTTGATCTTTCAATATGCTTGTTCATTCAAGTTGTTTGTTGGTTTGTCTTTCATGTCGTTTGTTGGTTTGTCATTCATCAAAACCTATGAATACAAACTTCGCATACAAGCAACATGATTTACAATTTCCCCCTTTTTGATAATGATAAACCAATTTTGAGGATATGCATTTATAAATGATTTTGAAAGCAACAATAATGCACTTTGTTTTATAGAAAGCTTTGGAGAAGACTTCACAAAAAAATTTTTGCAGGAGTTCCCCCTAAATATGTGCATTTGTTCCCTTAATGGGCGTTTATCAAAGAAAACAATTTAGATATCAAAGTTTTTGCTTAGCGGAAGTCTTTTTGAAAACATTGTTTCGCAAACTTATTTCTTCTTTTCAAATCCTTAAACTTCTTCTTTTTCAAAAGTTTAAAATTTCAAATATCCTCAAACTTCTCTTCCCCCTTTTGACATTATCAAAAAGAAAGGATTTTGAAATGTGTCATAGAAGCATGCATAAAACAATGAAAATAGATATTTCCCCCTTTCAAAAAGAATTTGATTTCCTCTTTTTTATATATAAAACAAGCATGCATAATTCCCCCTAAATAAGTGAAATATATTAAAGCATGCTCATTAACTTAAAATAGGGGTACCAAGCCTATTTTGAGTTATTCACCAAATAAGCATACAAGCATTAATCATTAAACAAAATTATGAAGAGCATATCAAAATATTAAAACCATAATAGAAATCCTTAGCTTACTAGGAGTTAGTTTAACAATTCATATAATGAAATAAACATAAAGCAATAAAAAGTGACTTGATGAAGAGGAGACAATCAATCTTTGTCTTCATCATCATCAGTGTCCTCTTCATATGGTAGGTGGATCCCGAAATGCTCATATAAGTCATCAATACGACGATCCAAGCGACCCGTGCGACGATCTACACGAGACACACGACGATTAAGTGCTTCAAGTTGCCTACCATGCTCTACGTCAATCCTTTGGATGTTTTGGTTGATGGATTGTAATTCTCTCATTATATCAACCAAGGAGGGTGGTTCTTGAGCTTGAGGTGCTTGTGGAGGAGCTTCCTCTTGAGGACCTTGTTCATCAACATTTCTTCTTCCCATTTTGTTGAGAATATGAGTGTTGATACAAGATTGAGGTGGTACTTCCTTGGTAATCTCATTTGATACATCAATACCAACATAATCAAAGACTTTAGACCATAGGCAAAGGAATCCTAATCCACCATTCCTATCCTTCATCTTGAGCCTAACCATATGTTGTATTATAAAGTATGGCCAATTAATCTTAATTCCATTCATCATAGCCCACATGACAATCAAATCTTCATCATTTACATTCGCATGCCCGGATATTCTAGGTTGCAATACATAGGTGACTAGATATAACAAAGTTCTATGTTCCGCACTCATTGAATTGCAACTAATTTTGGAATGAGCTCCTTGTACAAGATTGAACAAATGCATGGCATTGTCCTTTGAATAACCCCATTCATCAATTGGGGTTTTACCACCTTGAAACAAGTCACCTTGATTTGGCAGCTCCCAAATGGTGGCTAACTCATCACCATCTAGCCTATAATCCTTTCTTCCTATCTTGAAGAATAATGTGAAACTTGATTCATCTTCCTCATCAATCTCAATCATGAGTGTACTATAGGCTATGGCAACTAAATCCGGATAAAATTTACTCTTAATTTGAACAAAATCCATGAGACCTTGATGAACTAGAATAGCCTTAAGAGTATCAAAGTTATGAATGACAAGAAGGGTCGGATCCAAATACCTCAGAGGAATTTCCTTTCTTCCGGCGAGCCTTGCCTCATAGAATTGAAGATCTTCATTAGAAGCAAAGTACCTTGCCAAAGGATGATTATTTGGAGGTGGAACCACACTTGAAGAACCTTTTGACTTCTTGACGGTTCTCTTGATTCTAGGCATTGTGGATGATTTTGTTTTATGGGTTTTGTAGAGGAGAATGTGGGGACTTCAAATATGTAATTTGTTTGTAGTGGGTATCTAAGTTTTGTGAGTTGTATGAAGCTATATGTGAGCTTGTTTTGGAGGTAATGGAGGTTTGGAGGTGGAGATATGAGTTGTGAGGTTGAAGATGATGAAAAAGTGGGGTTTTGTTGCACAAAAATGCCAAATTTACGTGTTTTTATGCAATTTGGTCTTGTTTGCATCGATGCAATGGGCTTTGCATCGATGCACATAGCACGTCGTGTGCTTTGCATCGATGCAAAGCTTGGTTGCATCGATGCAACATGCATCATTTTGCCCAAAATCACCAAATTTTCATCCTTTGGTGGTTCTTTCTTCAATCCTTTGAGTTCCATCATGTATATACTCATTTAAACTATTATAAACTTCAATTTGTTGATCCTCCATTGTTTATAATCTTCAAATTCTTTAATCTACCTCAAAATTAATCACTCATTCATCAACTCATAAACCTACAAAACAATGGCTAATTGGATATCTCCAATGCTTAAGTTAGTAAGAGATAAAATAGCAATATAAATACAATGAATTCAAACAAATCATATTAGATTAGAATCCAAGATACCAAGTTCATTTCGGATGTTAAAAAAACTTTCTTTACATAAAGGTTTAGTGAAGATGTCCGCTAGTTGTTTACTAGTTTCGACAAATTCAATAACCACATCACCCTTTTCAACATGGTCTCTTATGAAGTGATGTCTAATCTCAATATGCTTGGTTCTTGAATGTTGAACCGGATTCTTGGTTAAATTTATTGCACTAGTATTATCACATTTGATAGGAATGTGATCAAGCATGAGTCCATAGTCCACAAGTTGTTGTTTCATCCATAAAATTTGGGCGCAACAACTACCGGCGGCTACATACTCGGCTTCGGCGGTAGATAAGGCTACACTTACTTGTTTCTTGCTATGCCATGAAACAAGAGAGTTTCCTAGCAAGTGACAAGTGCCGCTAGTGCTTTTCCTATCCAAATTGCAACCGGCAAAATCGGAATCGGAATAACCAATCAAATCACAAGTGGATCCTTTCGGATACCACAATCCAACATTTAATGTTCCTAGGAGATACTTCATAATCCTTTTCACCGCACATAAGTGAGATTCCTTAGGATTAGTTTGGTATCTCGCACACATGCATACACTAAACATGATATCTGGCCTACTTGCCGTTAGATAAAGCAATGATCCTATCATGCCTCTATACTTCTTTACATCTATGTTTTTACCTTGTTCATCTTTGTCAAGGTAGCAAGTAATGCTCATTGGTGTGTCCATTGCCTTAGCATTGTCCATTCCAAATCTTTTGAGCAATTCCTTGCAATATTTGGTTTGGCCAACGAAAGTTCCTTCTTTTCCTTGTTTGATTTGAAGACCAAGGAAGAAGTTGAGTTCGCCCATCATGGACATTTCAAATTCACTTTGCATGAGGTTTGAGAAAAACTTGCAAAGTGATTCGTTAGTTGAACCAAATATTATGTCATCGACGTAAACTTGTACCAAAAGGATATTTTTGTTTTCAATCATGATAAATAAAGTTGTATCAACCTTCCCTCTTCTAAAACCCTTTTCTATTAAAAACTTGCTCAAACGTTCATACCAAACTCTTGGAGCTTGTTTAAGACCATAAAGAGCTTTCTTGAGTTTAAAAACATGATTAGGATTTTCATAATCCTCAAAACCGGGAGGTTGTTCAACATATACTTCTTCTTGAATGAAACCATTAAGAAAGGCACTCTTAACATCCATTTGATAAAGTTTGAAGTTATAAGAGGATGCAAAAGCAAGTAACATCCTAATAGCTTCTAATCTAGCTACGGGAGCATAAGTTTCGTCATAATCAATGCCTTCCTCTTGATTATAACCTTTAGCTACTAATCTAGCTTTGTTTCTAACAATTGTACCATTTTCATCGAGTTTATTTCTAAAAACCCATTTTGTTCCGACAATTGTTTGATTACTTGGTTTAGGCACCAATTCCCAAACGTCATTTCGTTTGAATTGGTTAAGCTCCTCTTGCATTGCCATAACCCAATGTTCATCATCAATTGCGGACTCAATGGTAGATGGTTCAATTTGAGAAACAAAAGCACTATATGTAAATAAATTTCTAAAAGAGGATCGAGTTGTTACCCCTTTCGAAACATTACCAATGACGTTGTCTAGAGGATGATCCTTTGAAGTACGCCAGTCCTTTGGAAGTGCATTTATTTGTGCTTGTGATGGTACAATTTCTTCAACTTGAACATTATCCTTTGTTGTAGATGCTTTATTTAAATCTTTTTCTTTGTCTTCACCATTCAAATTTAGTGAATCAAAGTTTTCTACATTTTCATCAAAATCTTTTCTAGCATAACAACGGTTAGTTTCATCAAAAGCGACATGAATACTTTCTTCCATAGTCATGATGCGTTTATTATATACTCTAAAAGCTTTGCTAGTTAAAGAGTAGCCTAAGAAGATTCCTTCATCAGCCTTAGCATCAAATTTGCCTAAGTTATCTTTTCCATTATTTAGAATAAAGCATTTACAGCCAAAGACGTGAAGGTGGGAAATATTTGGCTTTCTTCCTTTGTACAATTCGTACGGTGTTTTCTTAAGAATAGGTCGAATGATAATCCTATTCATAACATAACACGCGGTACTAACCGCATCCGCCCAAAAGTACTTAGGAATATTAGCCTCATTGAGCATAGTTCTCGCCATTTCTTCTAAATGACGATTTTTCCTTTCAACCACACCATTTTGTTGTGGTGTTCTAGGAGAGGAAAAATTATGCTCAATGCCATTTTCTTCACAAAAAGTTTCAAAAAGATTGTTTTCAAATTCTCCACCATGATCACTTCTAATAGATGATATATGCAAATTCTTTTCATTTTGAATAACTTTGGCTAATCTTTTGAATGCTCGAAATGCATCACTCTTGTTTGCTAGAAACAAGGTCCATGTAAATCGAGAGTAATCATCAACAATAACTAAAGCATAGTAATTGCCACCAAAGCTCATAGTCCTGGAAGGACCAAATAAATCCATGTGCAAAAGTTGTAATGGCCTTGTTGTCGAAACAATGTTTTTAGATTTAAAAGAGGCCTTTACTTGTTTTCCCTTTTGACATGCGTCGCAAAGGATGTCTTTTTCAAAACGTAGCTTTGGTAAGCCAATTACTAACTCTTTAGAGACCAACTTGCTAAGATGGTCCATGTTAGCATGAGCTACTCTACGATGCCATAACCAAGTTTCATCATTTTTACTAACAAGGCATTTCACATCATTTGAGGAAACTTCATCTATATTAATCATGTATACATTGTCAACACGGTGTCCAATTAGCACAATTTCATTAGTGTCTTGCCTTTTTATCAAACAACATTTTGAGTCAAAGGTAACTAAGTTTCCTTTTCTCACAAAGTTGGCTAACACTAATGAGATTATGTTTGAGACCTTTGACAAGTATAACATTATCTATGGAGGTAGAAGAGTTTTTACCAACTTTTCCAACGCCGATTACTTTGCCGGTGTTGTTGTCTCCATAGATCACATTTCCTCCGTTTGTAGGCTCTATTGCGGTGAACTTTGATTCATCGCCGGTCATGTGTTTGGAGCATCCACTATCAACATACCAATTTGTATCCTTAGCTCCAACACGTACCTACAAAACAATTAAAATTGGGATTTAGGTACCCAAGTGAATTTGGGTCCTTGATGGTTAGTATGAGCATAATGCCCATAAGGTGCCCATCTCGTATCTTGACTACGAAAGTTTATATGTTTAATTCTAGTAAAGCATACGGGTGCTATATGACCTACTTTATTGCAATAATGACATATGACATTTGGATTATGCATCCTATGCATGTTTCTAAATGGTTGCCTAGGTTGTTTCCTAAATGCAACATCTTTTGATCTATATGCATTGTGATTATAATTTCTAAATGAAGCATGTTGAGGAGGATGTTTAAAGGCTTCATTCCTTTTAGGCATGCTTGCCTTTTGGGCTTGCGGTTGCCTAATAGGAGTTTTAGTATTTTTAAATTTTCCTTTTTCAAAACCTAAACCTTCCTTATTATGAACATGCTTTTGATTTTTCAACATTTTATCTAAGTTCTTTGAAGATTCATTGAACTTAGCTAAAGTGTTCTTAAGATTTGTAATTTCATTTTCATGCATTTTACAAGATTTGTATGGATCACTACTTGTGCTACACTTATCTTTTCCAAGATTGATATTCTCATTTTTCAACATCTCATTTTGTTTTAAAAGATCCATATTCTTTTTCTTTAGGAGAGAATAATCTTGGGTAAGTTTTGTGTACACCTCAAGTAAGGCATCATATTCATCTTGTAAATTAAAAGAAGTGGAGTTGTCATTACTAACCTTTTCTTCGCTTGCCATTAAGCAAAGATTTGCAACCTCGTCGTCATCGGAGTCAGATTCATCCTCGTTCTCCCATGATATGTATGCTTTCTCCTTCTTCTTAAATTTCTTGTTTTTGTCCTCCTTTTGAAGTTTTGGACAATTGGGTTTAATGTGTCCAACTTCTCCACACTCATAGCATTTTGGTACCTTTGTTTTGCTCTTGAAGTTTTTCTTCATTGCAAACTTATTGAATCTTTTTAATAAGAGTGCAAATTCTTCATCTCCTTCTTCTTCATTATCATCACTCTCTTCTTGTAGTGATGTTGTTTTAAGGGCGAGACTTTTCTTCTTGCTTTCTTCACCTTTTTGTCTATTTAGCATAGTCATCTCATAGGTGAGAAGATTACCTCGTAGTTGATCAAATGTAAGTTGATCATAGAGCCTTCCTTCCACAATGGCGTTCACTTTGGAGTTCCATTTTGGTGTAAGGCTTGTAAGCACCTTGGTCACAATTTGTTTATCATTGTATTTTGTGCCAAGCATGCTTAGGTTGTTGAAGATCTTGGAGAGTCTTTCAAGAGCTTCTTCAATGCTCTCTTCATCTTTCATTTTAAAATTTTCCCATTCATGAACCAACATAAATACCTTTGATTCTTTAACGTGGTCGGTTCCTTCGTAAGTGATTTGGAGTTTATCCCAAATCTCTTTAGCGGTTTCACATGTAGAGATCTTCATATAATCATGCTCGTTAAGTGCACAATGAATGAAGTTGATGGCTTTATCATTCATTGCCACTTTCTTCCAATCATCGTCATTATATTCACTTTCTCCTTTCGGTACTTGCTTTAAGACGGAGACTTCTCCTTCTTTAGCGCTTGTTGTCTTTGTTGGAATGTGATTTCCATTCTCAATCACTTTCCAAATTCTCACATCTTGAGAACGGATCCAAATTCTCATCTTATTTTTCCAATAAGAGTAATTTGTTCCGCTAAAAAGAGGAGGTCTAGCGGTTGAGTTACCTTCACTAGTGTTGTTGTTGTTAAAGCTTGTGCTTGCCATGATCTTTTCCCTTAAACGGTTAAGTCTTTCAAAGGGTTAAGCTCTGATGCCACTTGTAAAACCTATGCACAATTACTCAAGAGGGGGGGTGAATTGAGTATTGCAACAACAATGAATCTTTTTGCGAAAGTTAAAGACAATATACAAAAGTGTTATTGTACTAGTATTTTTCCAAGAGCTTAACTCAATTGCTAAGCATTTATAAGGAGCTTTTACTTTCCAATAGACACCAACTCAATTAAATTGATCAAGCTTTTCACCAATCGGACTTAAGCTATTTCTTAAGTACTTACGAAGCTACTTTTCAATCACAATTTATTTGCTCAAAGGTAAAAGACAATAATATAGAAGAGATGAGTTTGGAGAGATGCAAACGCTATTTAGAGTGGTTCGGCACAATCCTTGTCCTACGTCCACTTTCTTTCTCAATCGCTATTGAGAAGTTCCACTATTGCCAAGCTTCAAGGTGCTCGCGCAAAACCTTTTACAATTCGAGTCCTTAGTTTCTAACACCTCACGGTATATGATCACCACTCGTATACTAACCCACTCCACTTAGAGACTCCTTCTCTAAGATTTGCCTTGAGTACTTAGTATACTTCTTTGGTATCCTCACCGACTATAGTGTTTATAACTCTTGACTCAACCTTGGAGATCACACTCCAATTTACAAAGTGTTACAAGAAAACAATTCTCAAAGAATTGTTGAGATGAAATGAGTACTCTCTAGAAGAGTGTATGATTACAAGTTTAGTACTATTGAACCAATTGATATTGCTCTCTCAAATTGTGTATTATAACACCTTAAAAATGTGTAGAATGAAAGAATATGAACAAGATAGTTTGCAAATACTCACTTGTGTGAAATAAGGCTTTAATCCATCTATTTATAGACTTCCCAAACCTTAGAAACGTTTGGGAGTTAATGGGATGGAGCCGTTTTGTTAAAACTAGCCGTTTTTTATGTTTTTGAATCATTTGCATCGATGCATAACACTTTGCATCGATGCAAATGTGTCTTTGAAGCTGAAATTTGAATTTTCAGCTAGGTTGCATCGATGCAAACATCTTTGCATCGATGCAACAAGTCGTTGCATGCTTTGCATCGATGCAAGATGAGTGTGCATCGATGCAAACCTTAAAGAATGGCTTAAAATCACTTCAAACTACTTAGGATTGATCTCAAACTTGTTGGAGTCAATTCCTATGCTTTTGTACCTTTGAAAACAAGTTTTTAAACCATTTGGCTAGCATCGAATTGCAAGATGTGCATCAAAACATTTTGTGAGTGTGTGTTGAGAGATTTAGCAATTGGTTCTTAACAAGAAGTTACCTAAGTCCTAAGACACTATACTTGTCTTCAAATGTTGTGGACTTGAGTTTCTTGTTGTTGTTGTGTTGCTTTCAACTCTTCATTCCTCAACGTTGAATGTTGGTTGATCTTTCAATATGCTTGTTCATTCAAGTTGTTTGTTGGTTTGTCTTTCATGTCGTTTGTTGGTTTGTCATTCATCAAAACCTATGAATACAAACTTCGCATACAAGCAACATGATTTACATTGTGCTCAATTGAGTGGTTTTTATCAATTCTTTACCCACTTATTCATATGATTTGCATGATTTTATGTTTTCCTTCCTGATTTTGTGTTATGATTGAAAACATGCTTCTTTGGCCTTATATTTGCTAATATTAATCCTCTCTTATTATCATTCGATGCCGTGATATGTGCGTTAAGTGATTTCAGGGATTACAGGATAGGAATGGCTTAGAGGATGGAAAGGAAGCATGCAAAAGTGGAAGGAATACAAGAAGCTGAAGGAACTGCAAAAGCTGTCCAACCTGACCTCCTAATACTAAATTGACCATAACTTGAGCTACAGAGGTCCAAATGAGGCGGTTCCAGTTGCGTTGGAAAGCTAACATCTAGGGCTTTGCAAAGATATATAATTTTTCATAGCTTCCCTGAAGATAGGCGACTTGCACGCATAGATCACACGGATGCGTGACCTGGAAAAAATGCAATCCGCGCGAACGCGTGGACGACGCGTACGTGTGGCTCTGCAGCGACCTGTACGTACCAGAAATCGATGGGGGAAATTTATGGGCTGTTTTTGACCCAGCTTTTGGCCCAGAAAACACATATTAGAGGCTATAAAGTGGGAAAATGCATTCATTCATTACACACAACATTCATTATTCACAATTTTAGGTTTTAGATGTAGTTTTAGAGATAGAGAGGCTCTCTCCTCTCTCTTAGGATTTAGGATTAGGATTTCTCTTAGATTTTAGGATTAGGATTCCTTCGTTTTCTCCAATTCTAGGTTCAATGTTCCTTTAATTTATGTTTCTCTTCTACTTTTATTTACTCTAATGCTTTTACTTGTTAATTACTTATGTTGCCAAATTGGCTTATGAACCTTCCCATGTTAGATTTGAATTTATGTTTAAATGCAATTTGAGGTATTTCAGATTTATGATTGCTTTCTTCTATTTATTATATAAATAATTTAGATTTTCCCCCTTTGCTTTGGTTGAGTAATTGGTGACACTTGAGCTATCAAACTCAGCTGTTGATTGAAAATTGGAATTTGCTGATTGATTTGGATTCCTCTAAAGCTAGTCTTTCCATAGGAGTTGACTAGGACTTGAGGAATCAAATTGATTAGTCCACTTGACTTTCCTTTATTTAGTAAAGGTTAACTAAGTGGGAGCAATAAACAATTCTCATCACACCTGATAAGGATAACTAGGATGGGATTTTCAGTTCTCATACCTTGCCAAGAGTTTTCTTAACTATTAATTTATTTTTCTTGTCATTTAATTTACTTGTTCTTTAACTCAAAAACCCCCCCAAAAATATACTTTTTCTCATAACCTATAATAAATCATACTTCCCTGCAATTCCTTGAGAGACGACCCGAGGTTTAAATACTTCGGTAATAAATTTTATTGTGTTTTGTTACTTATGACAACCAAACTTTTGTGCAAAAGGATTCTTTGTTGGTTTAGAAACTATACTTACAACGCGATTATTTTTATAAAATTCTTTACTAGCAAGAATCCAATCGTCAAAATGGCACCGTTGCCGGGGAATTGCAAACGTGTGCCTTATTATTGGTTACTATAAATATTTTATTTTGCTTGTTTATTTATTTTTATTTTTGTTTTTAATTTTTATTAGTTACTATGAGTTATCACCCCCGTCACTTTGAGTTTGGTTCTAATGTTGTTGAAAGGAATGGAAGCTATAACAGGAACATGCATCAATGTCGAAACAATCAAAGATGGAAGGAGCCACGAGGATCTGATCAACCCTTTTGGCAACAACACCTTCCAAGGTACCATGGACAACGACCATCTTACAATGCATGCCAAGACAATAGTTATGGTGGACCTTTTCGTGACAACCAACCTCCACCAATTTACTATGGTCAAGAGCCATTCCAAGGTGCGTACCAAGATGATAGATATGGTGGCCCCCTTGTAGTTACCAGCAAGCTCCATCATATGCCAATGAACCACCTCCTCAACATAGCTTTGAACCACCATACTCACAAGCCACCTATAACCATTCACCACCATATGACCCTAACCCTTATCCACCTCAATTCCAATCCAATTACCCCCAAGAACCACCACTTCCATATGCACCATGTCCATATCCATCGACCCAAGAATCACAGGCTCGCCTCAAGGAAACAGTTGATCAATTTCATGCAACCCTTCATCAACTGGAATAAGCAATAAATCAATTAGCTTCCCGACGTTCAGACACTCAAGGAACCCCCATGGCTTCATGTGGAGAATCTAATGAAGAATGTAGCATGAAGGAGACACTAGAAATTCCGGTGGATAGTAAGGAGCATGACTTTGTAGTGGAACAAGTGGAGGAAGCCGAAATTATTGAAGAGGAAGAAGTGGTCAAAGACTTAGGAGATGCGGAACGTCCATGAGAAAGCCCAGTCATAGAACCCCCTTCTAAGGAGTTTGAATTTGATGTTGAGGAGGGTGTACAACCTCCAAGGCATATCATGGTTGAAGACTTTGAAGGGGATGATCAAGAGATTGATTCAATCATTGATGAATTCTTATCTACATTTGAATCCTCTCCCATTGGACTTGACATGGAGATTAAAGAAGAAGAAGCACAACCTCCCATGCCCTTGGTGAACAATGAAAAAGAGATCGAATTGGAAGAAAGCTACCAAGAAGAAGAGGTTGAAATTGAAGAAGCTTGCAAGGAGATGGAAGTTGTCAAGGAAGAGCTCAAGGGAATGGAGCTAGAAATCACCTTGCCAAGGTTGTTGGAGACCTCTCCCCCAAAGCCATCACTATCCATCCCTACATTAAAATGGGTAAATCTCTCATCTCTAAGCTTAATTAGCTCACTTGAATATGCTTTGCTTGAGACAGATGGGCAACTTAGAGCTCTTTGTGGCTATAAGAGTAAGAGGGAGATAGTTAGTGGTAAGAATTGTCATGCAAGGTTGATGAGCGGATAATTTATACGCTTTTTGGCATTGTTTTTACATAGTTTTTAGTATGATTTAGTTAGTTTTTAATATATTTTTATTAGTTTTTAAATAAAAATCACATTTCTAGACTTTACTATGAGTTTGTAAGTTTTTCTGTGATTTCAGGTAATTTCTGGCTGAAATTAAGGGACTTGAGCAAAAATCTTATTCAGAGGCTGAAGAAGGACTACAGATGCTGTTGGATTCTGACCTCCATGCACTCGAAGTGGATTTTTTGGAGCTACAGAAACCCAATTGGCGCGTTCTCAATTGCGTTGGAAAGTAGACATCAAGGTCTTTCCAGAAATATATAATAGTCCATACTTTGCCTGAGTTTAGATGACTCAAACTGGCGTTTAACGCCAGCTTTCTGCCCTATTCTGGCGTTAAACGCCAGAAACAAGTTGCAAAGCAGAGTTAAATGCCAGAAACAAGTTACAAACTGGTGTTTAACTCTAAGGAAGACCTCTACACGTGAAAGCTTCAATGCTCAGCCCAAGCACACACCAAGTGGGCCCAGAAGTGGATTTCTGCATCATTTACTTATCTCTGTAAACTCTAGTAACTAGTTTAGTATAAATAGGACCTTTTACTATTGTATTTACATCTTTGGATCATCTTTTGATCTTTTGATCATCCTTTAGAGAGCTTCATTTCATATTTGGGGAGGTTGGCCATTCGGCCATGCCTAGACCTTCATCGCTTATGTATTTTCAACGGTAGAGTTTCTACACACTATAGATTAAGGTGTGGAGCTCTGCTGTTCCTCATGAATTAATGCAAAGTACTATTGTTTTTCTATTCAACTCAAGCCTATTTCTTCTCTAAGATATTCATTCATAAACAAGAACATGATGAATGTGATGATTATGTGACGCTCATCACCATTCTCACCTAAGAACGCGTGCCTAACAACCACTTCCGTTCTACATGCAAACAAGCTTGAATGTGTATCTCTTGGGTTTCTAATCTAAGATTAAGACCTTCGTGGTATAGGCTAGAATTATTGGTGGCCATTCTTGAGATCCGGAAAGTTTAAACCTTGTCTGTGGTATTCCGAGTATGATCTGGGAAGGGATGACTGTGACGAGCTTCAAACTCGCGAGTGTTGGGCGTAGTGACAGACGCAAAAGGATCACTGGATCCTATTCCAACATGATCGAGAACCGACAGATGATTAGCCGTGCGGTGACAGTGCATTTGGACCATTTTTACTGAGAGGACGGAAAGTAGCCATTGACAACGGTGATGCCTAGCATACAGCTTGCCATAGAAAGGAGTATGAATGATTGGATGAAAGCAGTAGTAAAGCAGAGGTTCAGAAGGAACAAAAGCAACTCCATACGCTTGTCTGAAATTCTCACCAATGAATTACATAAGTATTTCTATCCTATTTTATATTTTAATTATCAAATCTCCATAACCATTTGAATCCACCTGACTGAGTTTTCCAAGGTGACCATAGCTTGCTTCAAGCCGACAATCTCCGTGGGATCGACCCTTACTCACGTAAGGTTTATTACTTGGACGACCCAGTGCACTTGCTGGTTAGTTGTATCAAAATTGTGAAAAAGAATTTAAGATTGCAAACGTGCGTGCTAAGTTTTTGGCGCCATTGATGGGGAATGAACAATCACGATTTCGTGCACCAATTTTTTGGCGCCGTTGCCGGGGATTGTTCCAGTTTGGACAACTGACAGTTCATCTTGTTGCTCAGATTAGGTAATTTTATTTTAATTTTTGTTTTTATTATTTTTATTTTTGAAAAAAAAATTATTCGATTTTCTTCAGAATTTTTAAGAATGAATTCTAGAGTTTCATGAGATATGTTGAATCCTGGCTGGCTGTTAAGCCATGTCTAATCTTTTGGACCGAGGTTTCAACTATCCTGAGAAGAGCTTCTTTGTCTTTCTCAGCAATTTAGCTATTGTATGTAATGATCTGCTAAAGCTTGGCTGGCCATTGGCCATGTCTAGTGTTTTGGACCGGAGCTTTCACTGAAAGCTTGGCTGGCTAGTAAGCCATGTCTAATTCCTGGACCGGAGTTTTAGACTAACATTGCATGATTCCTGGAATTTTCATTAAGAATTTTGAAATCCTTATTTTTCTTTTTCAAAATAATTTTCGAAAAGTACAAAAAAAATTTTTACAAAATCATAAGAACCAAAAATATTTTGTGTTTCTTGTTTGAGTCTAGCATCAAGTTTTAAGTTTGGTGTCCATTGCATGTTTGTAATTTTTTCTTAATTTTCGAAAATTCATCATATGTTCTTCATGATCTTCAAGTTGTTGTTGATGATCTTCTTTGTTTGATCTTTGCATTTTCTTGTTGTGCATCTTTTCTTGTTTTTCATATGCATTTTCAATTTGTTAGTGTCTAAACATTGAAAATTTCTAAGTTTGGTGTCTTGCATGTGTTTCTTTTCTTAAAAATTTTTAAAAACATGTTCTTGATGTTCATCTTGACATTCAAAGTGTTCTTGGTGTTCATCTTGACGTTCAAAGTGTTCTTGCATGCATTTATTGTTTTGATCTTAAATTTTTATGTTTTGTTTCATTTTTGCTGTTTAAAGAGAAAAACAACAAAATGATATATTTTTTTCTCTCTCTTCATAAAAATTCAAAAATAAAAAAAATATCTTTCCCTTATTCTTCTCATAAATTTCAAAAATTTTGAATTGATTTAGTCAAAAAGTTTTAAAATTTAGTTGTTTCTTATTAGTCAAGTCAAAATTTTCAATTTAAAAATCCTATCTTTTCAAAACTTTTTAAAAAAATCAAATCTTTTTCAATTTTCTTCTTAATATTTTCGAAAATTTCAAAATGATTTTCAAAAATCTTTTTCTTATTTTTGTTTCATATTTTCGAATTCATTGCTAACTTTTAATATTTTGATTCAAAAATCTCAAGTTGTTACTTGCCTATTAAGAAAGGTTCATTCTTTAAATTTTAAAATCCTATCTTTTAGTTTCTTGTTAGTCAAGTAATCAACTTTAATTTTCAAAAATAAAATCTTTTTAATTTCTGTTTTAAATCTTTTTCAAATTAAATTTCAATCATATCTTTTTCAATTTCAATCATATCTTTTTCAAAATCAATTTCAAAATCTTTTCTAACTTCTTACCCTTTCAAATTTGATTTTCAAATCTTTTTCAATTAACCACTTAACTTTTTGTTTGATTTTAAAAGTTTACTATTTCAATCATATCTTTTTCAAAACCACCTAACTACTTTTCTCTCTCTTATTTTCGAAAATCACTAACCTCTTTTTCAAAAAATTTCTTTTCATTAACTAATTGTTTTAAATTTTAATTTAATTTTATTTTCCTCCTTAAATTTCGAATTCTAATTAATAGTCAAAATAAAAATAATAAATCTTTTTATTTTATTTTATTTTTAATTTTCGAATTCTTCCCCCTCTCATCTCTTTCTATTTATTTATTTATCTACTAACACTTCTCTTCTACTCATAATTCGAACCCCCTCTTCTCCCCTGTGTTCGAATTTTTTTTCTCTTCTCTTCTTCTACTCACAAAAGGGAATCTCTATACCGTGACATAGAGGATTCCATATTTTCTTTTCTGTTCTCTTCTTTTTCATATGAGCAGGAACAAGGATAAGAACATTCTTGTTGAAGCTAAGCCTGAACCTGAAAGGACTCTGAAGAGGAAGCTAAGGGAAGTTAAAGCACAACTCTCTGGAGAAAGCCTGACAGAAATTTTCGAAAAAGAAGGAGACATGGCCGAAAATAATAACAATGGTGGAGATGCAAGGAAGATGCTTGGTGACTTTATTGCACCATCTTCTAACTTCTATGGAAGAAGCATCTCACTTCCTGTGATTGGAGCAAACAATTTTGAGCTTAAGCCTCAATTAGTTTCTCTAATGCAGCAGAATTGCAAGTTTCATGGACTTCCAATGGAAGATCCTCATCAGTTTTTAGCTGAATTCTTGCAAATTTGTGACACTGTGAAGACCAATGAAGTTGATCCCGAGGTCTACAGGCTGATGCTTTTCCCTTTTGATGTAAGAGACAGAGCTAGAACATGGTTGGATTCACAACCTAAGGATAGCCTAAACTCTTGGGATAAGCTGGTCAGTGCTTTCCTGGCCAAATTCTTTCCTCCTCAAAAGATGAGCAAGCTTAGAGTGGAAATCCAAACCTTCAGACAGAAGGAAGGAGAATCCCTCTATGAAGCTTGGGAAAGATATAAGCAACTGATCAAAAGGTGTCCTACTGACATGCTTCCAGAATGGAGCATCATAAGTATATTCTATGATGGTCTATCTGAGTTGTCAAAAATGTCATTGGACCATTCTGCAGGAGGATCTCTTCACGTGAAAACCCCTGTAGAAGCTCAGGAACTCATTGAAATGGTTGCAAATAACCAGTTCATATACACCTCTGAGAGGAATCCTGTGAACAATGGGACGCCTCAGAAGAAGGGATTTCTTGAAATTGATACTCTGAATGCCATATTAGCTCAGAACAAAATATTGACTCAGTAAGTCAATATGATTTCTCAGAGCTGAATGGATTGCAAGCTGCATCTAACAGTACTAAAGAAGCATCTTCTGAAGAAGAAGCTTATGATCCTGAGAACTCTGTAATGGCAGAGGTGAATTACATGGGAGAACCCTATGGAAACACCTATAATCCTTCATGGAGAAATCATCCAAATTTCTCATGGAAGGACCAATAGAAGCCTCAACAAGGCTTCAATAATAATGGTGGAAGAAATAGGTTTAGCAATAGCAAGCCTTTTCCATCATCTTCTTAGAAACAAACAGAGAATTCTGAACAGAGCCATTCTGGCCTGGCAACCATAGTCTCTGATCTATCCAATACCACACTAAGTTTCATGAATGAAACAAGGTCCTCCATTAGAAATTTGGAGGCACAGGTGGGTCAGCTGAGTAAGAAGATTACTGAAACTCCTCCCAGTACTCTCCCAAGCAATACAGAAGAAAATCCCGAGAGTGCAAGGCCATAACCTTACTTGGCGTGGCCGAATGCCCAGAGGAGGAGGAGGACGTGAATCCCAGTGAGGAAGACCTCTTGGGACGTCCTCTGAATAGAAAGGAATTCCCATTTGAGTAACCAAAGGAATCTGAGGCTTATACAGAGACCATAGAGATTCCATTGAACTTCCTTCTGCCATTCATGAGCTCTGATGAATATTCTTCCTCTGAAGAGGATGAAGACATCACTGAAGAGCAAGTTGCTAAATATCTAGGAGCAATCATGAAGTTGAATGCCAGTTTATTTGGTAATGAGACTTGGGAGGATGAACCCCCCCTTGTTCACCAATGAACTGAGTACATTAATGAGGCAAACTTTACCTCAGAAGAAATCGGATCCCGAAAAGTTCTTCATACCTTGTACCATAGGCACCATGACCTTTGAGAAGGCTCTATGTGACCTTGGGTCAGGGATAAATCTCATGCCACTCTCTGTAATGGAGAAACTGGGAATCTTTGAGGTACAAGCTGCAAGAATCTCATTAGAGATGGCAGACAAATCAATGAAAAAGGCTTATGAACTAGTAGAGGACGTGCTAGTGAAGGTTGAAGGCCTTTACATCCCTGCTGATTTCATAATCCTAGACACTGAGAAGGATGAGGATGAATCCATCATCCTTGGCAGACCCTGCCTAGCCACAAAAAAAGCTGTGATTGATGTTGACAGAGGAGAGTTGGTCCTTCAGTTGAATGAGGACTACCTTGTATTTAAGACTCAAGGTTCTCCTTCTGTAACCATGGAGAGAAAGCATGAGAAGCTTCTCTCAATACAGAGTCAAACAAAATCCCCACATTCAAACTCTAAGTTTGGTGTTGGGAGGCCACAACCAAACTCTAAGTTTGGTGTTGAGAGGCCACAACCAAACTCTAAGTTTGGTGTTGAGGGGCCCCAACATTGCTCTGATTTTCTATGAGGCTCAATGAGAGCTCACTGTCAAGCTATTGACATTAAAGAAGTGCTTATTGGGAGGCAACCCAATGTTATTTAATTATATCTATTTATTTTCCATTGCTATTTTATGTTTTCTTTAGGTTGATGATCATGTGAAGTCACAAAAACTACTGAAAAATCAAAAACATAATGAAAAATAGCATTAAAAATAGCTCACCCTGGAGGAAGAGCTTACTGGCATTTAAACGCTAGTAAGAAGCATCAAAGTGGCGTTAAACGCCAGAAACAAGTACCAGACTGGTGTTTAACGCCAGAACAGAGCATGGAATTGGCGTTTAACGCCAAAAATGGGAGAAAAGCTGGCGTTAAACGCCAGAAACAAGCAGCAAGCTGGCGTTTAATGCCAGACATGCATTCTAAGGGCATTTTACACGCCTAAATAGAGCAGGGATGCTAAGTCCTTGACCCCTCTGGATCTGTGGACCCCACAGGATCCCCACCTCTTCTTCTCTCCTCTTCACATCTTTTCATAACACTCTTCCCCAAATACCCTTCACCAATCACCTCCATACCTCTTCCCCATAAACCCCACCTACCTCCAAAATTCAAATTCTTTTCCCTCCCAAACCCAACCCTAATGGCCGAAACCTACCCTTCCCCCCACCCCTATATAAACCCCTCAACACCACTCCACTTTCACACATTACATCCACCACTTCTCCCCCTTGGCCGGATACACCTTCTCCCTCCATCTCCTCTATTTTCTTCCTCTTCTACTACTTTCTTTCTTCTTTTGCTCGGGAACGAGCAAACCTTTTAAGTTTGGTGTGGTAAAAGCATTGCTTTTTATTTTTCCATAACCATTAATGGCACCTAAGGCCAGAGAAACCTCAAGAGAGAGGAAAGGGAAGGCAATTGCTTCCACCTCTGAGTCATGGGAGATGGAGAGATTCATCTCAAAGGTCCATCAAGACCACTTCTATGAAGTTGTGGCCAAGAAAAAGGTGATCCCTGAGGTTCCTTTTAAGCTCAAAAAGAGCGAGTATCCGGAGATCCGACAAGAGATTAGAAGAAAAAGATGGGAAGTACTCTCCAATCCTATTCAACAAGTCGGAATCTTAATGGTTCAAGAGTTCTATGCAAACGCATGGATCACTAGGAACCATGATCAAAGTATGAACCCGAATCCAAAGAATTGGCTTACAATGGTTCAGGGAAAATACTTAGATTTCAGTCCGGAAAATGTAAGGTTGGCATTCAACTTGCCAATGATGCAAGAAAACGCACGCCCCTACACTAGAAGGGTCAACTTTGATCAAAGGTTGGACCAAGTTCTCATGGACATATGTATAGAAGGAGCTCAATGAAAAGTTGACTCAAGAGGCAAACCGGTTCAATTGAGAAGACCGCACCTTAAGCCTATAGCTAGAGGATGGTTGGAGTTCATCCAACGCTCTATCATTTCTACTAGCAACCGATCCAAAGTAACTGTGGATCGGGCCATCATGATCCATAGTATCATGATTGGGGAGGAAGTGGAAGTTCATGAGATTATACCTCAAGAACTTTACAAAGTGGCTGACAAGTCCTCCACTTTAGCAAGGTTAGCCTTTCCTCACCTCATTTGCCACCTCTGTAATTTGGCTGGGATTGACATAGAGGGAGATATCCTCATTGATGAGGACAAGCCCATCACTAAGAAAAGGATGGAGCAAACAAGAGATCATGGACCTCAACAAGAGCATGAGGAAATTCCTCACCATGAAATCCCTGAGATACCTCAAGGGATGCACTTTCCTCCACAGAACTATTGGGAGCAAATCAACACCTCCCTAAGAGAATTAAGTTCCAACATGGGACAACTAAGGATGGAACACCAAGAGCACTCTATCATTCTCCATGAGATTAAAGAAGATCAAAGAGCTATGAGGGAGGAGCAACAATGACAAGGAAGAGACATAGAGGAGCTCAAGAACACCATTGGTTCTTCAAGAGGAAGAAGACGCCACCCTCACTAAGGTGGACCCGTTCCTTAAACTCCTTGTTCTTAGTTTTCTGTTTTTCATTTACTATGCTCTATGTTTATTTATGTTTATGTCTTTATTACATGATCACTAGTGTCTAAGTGTCTATGTCTTAAAGCTTTGAATGTCCTATGAATCCATCACCTTTCTTAAATGAAAAATGTTTTAATTACAAAAGAACAAGAAGTACATGAATTTTGAATTCATCCTTGAAATTAGTTTAATTATTTTTGATGTGGTGACAATACTTTTTGTTTTCTGAATGAATGCTTGAACAGTACATATGTCTTTTGAATTTGTTGTTTATGAATGTTAAAATTGTTGGCTCTTTAAGAATAATGAAAAAGGAGAAATATTATTTGATAATCTGAAAAATCATATAATTGATCCTTGAAGAAAGAAAAAGCAGTGAATAACAAGGCTTGCGAAAAAAAAAAGAAAGAAAGAAAGAAAAAAAAGAAAAGCAAGCAGAAAAAGCAAATAGCCCTTAAAACCAAAAGGCAAGGGTAATAAAAAGGATCCAAGGCTTTGAGCATTAATGGATAGGAGGGCCCAAAGGAATAAAGTCCTGGCCTAAGCGGCTAAACCAAGCTGTCCCTAACCATGTGCTTGTGGCGTGAAGGTGTCAAGCCAAAAGCTTGAGACTGAGCGGTTAAAGTCGAGGTCCAAAGCAAAAAAAAAAAAAGAGTGTGCTTAAGAACCTTGGACACCTCTAATTGGGGACTCTAGCAAAGCTGAGTCACAATCTGAAAAGGTTCACCCAGTTATGTGTCTGTGGCATTTATGTATCCGGTGGTAATGCTGGAAAACAAAGTGCTTAGGGCCACGGCCAAGACTCATAAAGTAGTTGCGTTCAAGAATCAACATACTGAACTAGGAGAATCAATAACACTATCTGAATTCTGAGTTCCTATAGATGCTAATCATTCTGAACTTCAAGGGATAAAGTGAGATGCCAAAACTGTTCAGAGGCAAAAAGCTACTAGTCCCGCTCATTTAATTGGAGCTAAGTTTCATTGATATTTTGGAGTTTATAGTATATTCTCTTATTTTTATCCTATTTGATTTTCAGTTGCTTGGGGACAAGCAACAATTTAAGTTTGGTGTTGTGATGAGCGGATAATTTATACGCTTTTTGGCATTATTTTTACATAGTTTTTAGTATGATTTAGTTAGTTTTTAATATATTTTTATTAGTTTTTAAATAAAAATCACATTTCTGGACTTTACTATGAGTTTGTGTATTTTTCTGTGATTTCAGGTAATTTCTGGCTGAAATTGAGGGACTTGAGCAAAAATCTGATTCAGTGGTTGAAGAAGGACTGCAGATGCTGTTGGATTCTGACCTCCCTGCACTCGAAGTGGATTTTTTGGAGCTACAGAAACCCAATTGGCACGCTCTTAATTGCGTTGGAAAGTAGACATCCAGGACTTTCCAGAAATATATAATAGTCTATACTTTGCCCGAGTTTAGACGATGCAAACTGGCGTTTAATGCCAGCTTTCTGCCCTATTCTGGCGTTAAATGCCAGAAACAAGTTGCAAAGCAGAGTTAAATGCCAGAAACAAGTTACAAACTGACGTTTAACTCCAAGGAAGACCTCTACACGTGAAAGCTTCAATTCTCAGCCCAAGCACACACCAAGTGGGCCCGGAAGTGGATTTCAGCATCATTTACTTATCTCTGTAAACCCTAGTAACTAGTTTAGTATAAATAGGACTTTTTACTATTGTATTTACATCTTTGGATCATCTTTTGATCTTTTAATCATCCTTTAGAGAGCTTCATTTCATATTTTGGGAGGCTGGCCATTCGGCCATGCCTAGACCTTCATCACTTATGTATTTTCAACGGTAGAGTTTCTACACACCATATATTAAGGTGTGGAGCTCTGCTGTTCCTCATGAATTAATGCAAAGTACTATTGTTTTTCTATTCAACTCAAGCCTATTTCTTCTCTAAGATATTCATTCTCACACAAGAACATGATGAATGTGATGATTATGTGACGCTCATCACCATTCTCACCTATGAACGCGTGCCTGACAACCACTTCCGTTCTACATGCAAACAAGCTTGAATGTGTATCTCTTGGGTTTCTAATCTAAGATTAAAACCTTCGTGGTATAGGCTAGAATTATTGGCGGCCATTCTTGAGATCCGGAAAGTCTAAACCTTGTCTGTGGTATTCCGAGTAGGATCTGGGAAGGGATGACTGTGATGAGCTTCAAACTCGTGAGTGTTGGGCGTAGTGACAGACGCAAAAGGATCACTAGATCCTATTCCAACGTGATCGAAAATCGACAGATGATTAGCCATGCGGTGGCAGCGCATTTGAACCATTTTCACTGAGAGGATGGGAAGTAGCCATTGACAACGGTGATGCCCAGCATACAGGTTGCCATGGAAAGGAGTATGAATGATTGGATGAAAGCAGTAGGAAAGCAGAGGTTCAGAAGGAACAAAAGCAACTCCATACGCTTGTCTGAAATTCTCACCAATGAATTACATAAGTATTTCTATCCTATTTTATATTTTAATTATATTTTAATTATCAAATCACTATAACCATTTGAATCCGCCTGACTGAGATTTACAAGGTGACCATAGCTTACTTCAAGCCGACAATCTCCGTGGGATCGACCCTTACTCACGTAAGGTTTATTACTTGGACGACCCAGTGCAGTTGCTGGTTAGTTGTATCGAAATTGTGAAAAAGAATTTAAGATTGCAAACGTGCGTGCTAAGTTTTTGGCGCCGTTGATGGGGAATTAACAATCACGATTTCGTGCACCAAAGGTTCAATATGGTTGCATGCTCCAAATTGAAGTATAAGGGTTGGTATAATTCTCAATTGAATGGGTCTACGAAATTGTTTGGATGTCTCGGTAAGAATTCCGACTGTTAACCACCCAAGTAGAAAAATGATGATCAACAAGAAGACGGGTGCAAAAGCAAGGTTTGGGACCCCGGAATTCATTCTGGCAATCAACACTCTTGGGGCCTTGTCACTTGCTTAATCTTGCTTGAAGGCTCTTTGCGCCTAGTTTGGGATCCCGGAGGCCATTGGAATTACAAACATTGGTGGGAATTCCTGGATGAGTCCAAGCACAAACCACCATAACAAGGGATTCACCAAATGTCCAACTTAAGGACTTTAAGTAAAAGTGCTAGGTGGGAGACAACCCACCATGGTATATTCTTTCCTTTTTGTTCTTAGTTTTATTTTATTTTATTTTCATTCATTTTCATTCATAATTTCTGCATAGTCATCTGCATACTGCATAAAAAAAAAATTTCACACGCGACGCGCAAGCGTCGCTGATGCGTCTGCGTCAAAGGTGCTTTCGAAACTTGAAGAAAAGAAGCAGAGAGTCACACGAAAGCATGGCTGGAGGTGTGCCTTAGGCACAAGCATGCCCACGCGTAAGCGTCAATGACACATCCGCGTCATTTGAAAAATAGCCTCCCACGTGTGCGCATCGCCCATGCGCACGCGTGACCCTGCGAATTCAACGTAAATGGGTATATGGCAGAGAGTTATGATGGAGTGGGGCTGGAATGGTGCTGGAAGCACAAGCCCTATCACGTGACCGCATGCCCCATGCGTCCGCCTCATTTTTCAAAAGATGGCCATTCACGCAACCGCGTCACCCATGCGAACGCGTCACCCTAAATTTTGGCATTATGCAAACGAAACAGAAAGTTGTGCGTACGCGAGGCTGATCTCGCGCCAATGGCACAGTTCATTTTACGCGAACGCGTGACCCACGCGTCCGCGTCACTTAAAAATCGCGCCACCCAGGCGAACGCACGCTCCACGCATCTAGGTCGCCTACGCCGCACAGTTTATCCAGATTAGTGCCAGATATCTTATCTTTTCTTCCCCAATCCTAATTTTACTTCTCCCTTCTTATTTCTTTCTTCTTCCTTCTTTCTTCTTTATTCTTTCTCAATTTTTTTTTTACTTTCTCCCCCCTTCTTTTTCACATTCATTAGCAAGGTTCTTTTATTTTCTTCTTCCTTTTTTTTTACCTCTTCATTATTATTTTTATTTATGTTTTCCTCTTCTTTTTCTTTTTACTTTCATTATCTATGTTTTCTTTTTCTTTCTTTTTCTTTTTACATTATTTTACTTGGTGTTAGAAATCTAATTGGGTGATTATTTTCTTCTATAATTGCTAGTGGATTATTAAGGAGTTGTTTGACAATTATCAATAATTATTTTTGGGTTGTTTGCATGTTCAACTTTAATACTTTCCCTAACATATTTTACATGCATACCAAGTGTTTGTGAAAAGCCCGTATGGCACTCCAAACTCTTAACTTTTCTATTCTTCTACACTATTGCCTGTTTTTCACAAAACTATTCCAATATTTTATTAATTAAATATAATTTTCAATACAAAAATTATTACTAGTTTGTTACGAGTGATAATATATTTTAGCTTTTAATGCTTGATCTATGCTACTCATGCCTTTGCCAGCATGCCAATAAACATCTTGCATTTAATTGCCTCAATTTATCATGCTATATTTCCATTGATGTCCTAATTGCATGGAGTCGTGACCATGTGTTAACGACATTCTTCTTTACCTTGGCATGATTATCACTCGTACTGCCCTCTTCCTTGCTCTATCCCTTTGAATTCATGTCCCTTTCTCTTCTCCCTTTTCAGGATGGCCACCAGGAAAGGTGCAGAGAGAGCCTCTGACAAGACACCAGCAAGGAGAGGAACCAAGAGACCTCCAGCTAAGGCGCCTCCATCTACAAGCGTCAGTTGGAGCAACCCATCCACCTACACATCTTAGCATGCACCGAGGACGGTGCAATCTTTAAGTGTGGGGAGGTCGATACCGACTTCCAGGGGTTAGTTACTTCCTTTTTCAAACACCAATGTTAATTTGTTAATTGTTGCATTTGCATATTTGTTTGCATGTTTGATTAATTTTGTGCATATTCTACCACTGCTTGGTTGAAGTAACGAATTTTTTTTTTCAAGAAACTTTTTATAGTATTTCACTAATTTAAATTAAAATTTTTGTGTTAAAACTTGTTTGAAGATTGTAAATTGGAACATAGTTTATACCTAAGAACACACAAACTGTGAGACTTGAGCTTAATTACATGGTTACATTATTTAACCATAATATTTTATTCTTGTGTGTTTTCTTCTCTATAATTGCAGACTTTACTTTGTTCTATTCTATATGTCTACTATTTAGTGTATTTACATGCATATGATTGAGGCCATTAATTGATTATTAACTCACTTATCCCAAATAGCCTACCCTTCAACTTACCTTTGTTAGCCACTTTGAGCTTTTTAAATCCCATTGTTCTATATTTTACCACATTACTAGCCTTAAGCAGAAAAACAAGTAATACCCCAAATTGAATCTTTGGTTAGTTTAAGATAGAAATTGTATATCAATTAAGTATGGGAAACTGTGGGAACATTGGATTAATAAGGGAATGTGTCATGATAAAATGTTGGAAATTTGGGCACCTACTTATGTGAAACTAAGAAAAATTATAAATCTATGTACATTGATAAGCTATGTTTATTTTTACTGCATAAAAAAAATCCAAAAATATTCAAATAAATAAGTAATTAAATAAGGAGACAAAATTACCCCAATGTTAAGTTAATGAAAAACCAATGCATATGTGATAAAATTAAAAGAAAGGTTGATGCATGAGTATGGGATGCAAAAAAAGTGAGAATTTTGGGTAGCTAGGCATGATTTTAGAAGTACATAGAGTGTGGGTATAGGTGAAGAGCTTAGGTTAATTAAAGATTCATACTATAGCTCACTTAGCCATATATATATACCCTCACCTTTACCTTAGCCCCATTACAACCTTGAAAAGACCTTATGATGTTTGCATTGGTATACTAAATTTTTGTTGATTGGTTAGATGAAAAACAAAGTTTAGAAAGCCTGACTAGAGAAGAGTAGAGTGATCAACCCAAGACACTTGAGCGATTAGAGTGCATATACACTACCAGTGAGGGTTCAATGCTTGATTCTATGTTCCCTGCTTTCATGAGCTGTCTTCTTACAAGTTTACTTGTCTTTTATTGTATAATTTGAATTAGTGGAATTTGATTTATGCTTGTCTTGAAGAGCTTATTTACTTTTAACCAAGTAGGTAGAAACATCTTAGCATGTAGCTGCACTCATATAGATAGGTTGCATTTCATACATTCTACCATTCCTCTTCACTCCTTTATAGCTTCTCTTAAGCTTAGCATGAGGACATGCTAATGTTTAAGTGTGGGGATGTTGATAAACCACTATTTTATGGTTTATCTTGTGCTCAATTGAGTGGTTTTTATCAATTCTTTACACACTTATTCATATGATTTGCATGATTTTACGTTTTCCTTCCTGATTTTGGGCTATGATTGAAAACATGCTTCTTTGGCCTTATATTTGCTAATATTAATCCTCTCTTATTACCATTCGATGCCGTGATATGTGCGTTAAGTGATTTCAGGGATTACAGGGCAGGAATGGCTTAGAGGATGGAAAGGAAGCATGCAAAAGTGAAAGAAATACAAGAAACTGAAGGAACTGTGTCCAACCTGACCTCCTGGTACTAAATTGACCATAACTTGAGCTAAAAAGATCCAAATGAGGCGGTTCCAATTGCGTTGGAAAGATAACATCTAGGGCTTTGCAACGATATATAATTTTTCATAGCTTCTCCAAAGATAGGTGACTCGCATGCATGGATCATGCGGACGCATGACCTGGAAAAAATGCAATCCGCGCGTACGCGTGGCTCTGCAACGACCTGTACATACCAAAAATCGATGGGGGCGATTTCTGGGCTATTTTTGACCCAGCTTTTGGCCCAAAAAACACATATTAGAGGCTACAAAGTGGGGAAATGCATTCATTCATTACACACAACATTCATTATTCACAATTTTAGGTTTTAGATGTAGTTTTAGAGAGAGAGAGAGAGGCTCTCTCCTCTCTCTTAGGATTTAGGATTAGGATTTCTCTTATAGTTTAGGATTAGGATTCCTTTGTTTTCTCCAATTCCAGGTTCAATGTTCCTTTAATTTATGTTTCTCTTCTACTTTTATTTACTCTAATGCTTTTACTTGTTAATTACTTATGTTGCCAAATTGGCTTATGAACCTTCCCATGTTAGATTTGAATTTATGTTTAAATGCAATTTGAGGTATTTCAGATTTATGATTGCTTTCTTCTATTTATAATATAAATAATTTAGATTTTTCCCCCTTTGCTTTGGTCGAGTAATTGGTGACACTTGAGTTATCAAACTCAGCTATTGATTGAAAATTAGAATTTGCTGATTGATTTGGATTCCTCTAAAGCTAGTCTTTCCATAGAAGTTGACTAGGACTTGAGGAATCAAATTGATTAGTCCACTTGACTTTCCTTTATTTAGTAAGGGTTAACTAAGTGGGAGCAATAAACAATTCTCATCACACCTGATAAGGATAACTAGGATGGGATTTCTAGTTCTCATACCTTGCCAAGAGTTTTCTTAACTATTAATTTATTTTTCTTGTCATTTAATTTACTTGTTCTTTAATTCAAAAACCCCCCAAAAATACACTTTTTCTCATTACCAATAATAAATCATACCTCCCTGTAATTCCTTGAGAGACGACCCGAGGTTTAAATACTTCAGTTATAAATTTTATTGGGTTTTGTTACTTGTGACAACCAAACTTTTGTACGAAAGAATTCTCTGTTGGTTTAGAAACTATACTTACAATGCAATTATTTTTATAAAATTCTTTACTAGCAAGAATCCAATCCTCAGTCATCCCTTCCCAGATCCTACTCGGAATACCACAGACAAGGTTTAGACTTTTCGGATCTCGGGAATGCTGCCAATTGGTTCTAGCCTATACCACGAAGATCCTAATCTCACGGACTCGGTCCGTGGATTAGAGACCTGATGAGCGGATAATTTATACGCTTTTTAGCATTGTTTTTAGTATGTTTTTAGTATATTTTAGTTAGTTTTTATTATGTTTTTATTAGTTTTTAAATAAAAATCACATTTCTGGACTTTACTATGAGTTTGTGTATTTTTCTGTGATTTCAGATATTTTCTGGCTGAAATTGAGGGACCTGAGCAAAAATCTAATTCAGAGCCTGAAAAAGGACTACAGATGATGTTGGATTCTGACCTCCTTGCACTCGAAGTGGATTTTCTGGAGCTATAGAAGCCCAATTGGCACGCTCTTAATTGTGTTGGAAAGTAGACATCCTGGGCTTTCCAGAAATATATAATAGTTTACACTTTGCCTGAGATTTGATGGCCCAAACCGGCGTTCCAATTCAGCATAGAAATTTTGGCGTCAAAATGCCAGAACTGGCATAAAAGCTGGAGTTAAACACCCAAACAGGCATAAAAGCTGGCGTTTAACTCCAAGAAAAGTCTCTACACATGAAATCTGCAATGCTCAACCCAAGCACACACCAAGTGGGCCCGGAAGTGGATTTCTGCATTAATTACTTATTTTTGTAACCCTAGGCTACTAGTTATCTATAAATAGGACCTTTTACTATTGTATTTTCACTTTTGGACGTTTAGTCCTTAGACCTTTGAGGCTGGCCATTCGGCCATGCTTAGACTATTTTCACTTATGTATTTTCAATGGTGGAGTTTCTACACACCATAGATTAAGGTGTGGAGCTCTGCTGTTCCTCATGAATTAATGCAAAGTACTATTATTTTTCTATTCAATTCAAGCCTATTTCTGTTCTAAGATATACACTCATTCTTCAACTTGATGAATGTGATGATCCGTGACACTCATCATCATTTTCACCTATGAACGCGTGCCTGACAACCACTTCGTTCTACATGCAAACAAGCTTGAATGTGTATCTCTTGGGGTTCTAATCTAAGATTAAAACCTTCGTGGTATAGGCTAGAATCAATTGGCGGCCATTCCTGAGATCTGGAAAGTCTAAACCTTGTCTGTGGTATTCCGAGTAGGATCAGAGAAGGGATGACTGTGACGAGCTTCAAACTTGCGAGTGTTGGGGTAGTGACAGACGCAAAAGGATCAATGGATCCTATTCCAACATGATCGAGAACCAACAGCTGATTAGCCGTGCGGTGACAGCGCATTTGGAACATTTTCACTGAGAGGATGGGAGGTAGCCATTGACAACGGAGAAACCCAACATACAGCTTGCCATGGAAAGGAGTATGAATGATTGGAAGAAGGCAATAGGAAAGCAGAGGTTCAGAAGGAGCAAAGCATCTCCATACGCTTATCTAAAATTCCTACCAATGAATTGCATAAATATCTCTATCTTTATTTTATGTTTTATTCATATTTTAATTATCAATTCTCCATAACCATTTGAATCCGCCTGACTGAGATTTACAAGATGACCATAGCTTGCTTCAAGCTGACAATCTCCGTGGGATCGACCCTTACTCACGTAAAGTTTATTACTTGGATGACCCAGTGCACTTGCTGGTTACTTGTGTGGAGTTTTGACAAAGAGCTTAGATTACAATTGTGTGTACCAAGATGTTGGCGCCATTGATGATCACAATTTCGTGCACCAAGTTTTTGGCGCCGTTGCCAGGGATTGTTTGAGTTTGGACAACTGACGGTTCATCTTATTGCTCAGATTAGGTAATTTTAATTTATGTTTAAGCTTTCTACTTTTTTAATTTTCGAAAAAAAATTTCAAAAATAAAAAAATATTTCTATTCTGTTCTTCAGAGTTTTTAAGAATGAATTCTAGAGTTTCATGATGATCTGTTGAAGTTTGGCTGGCTGAAAAGCCATGTCTAATCTTTTAGACTGAGGTTTCAACTTGTCATCACAAGGGCTTGTTGATTTCTATCAATCTTGCTATTGAACGTAACGATTTGCTAAAGCTTGGCTGGCCATTGGCCATGTCTAGTGTTTTGGACCGAAGCTTTCACTGAAAGCTTGGCTGGCTAGTAGGCCATGTCTAATTCCTGGACCGGAGTTTTAGACTAACATTGCATGATTCCTGGAATTCTCATTAAAAATTTTGAATTCCTTACTTTCTCTTCTTCCAATTAATTTTCGAAAAAAATTACAAAAAAATTTTTAAAATCTTAAAATCAAAAATATTTTATGTTTCTTGTTTGAGTTTAGCATCTAATTTTAAGTTTGGTGTCAATTGCATGTCTTCATTCTTTTAATTTTTGAAAATTACATGCATTATGTTCTTCATTGATCTTCAAGTTGTTCTTGATGATTTCCTTGCTCTGATCTTTAAATTCTCTTGTTTTGTGTCTTTTGTTGTTTCTCATATGCATTTTTCAAATTGTTATAGTCCTTAGTATACAAACTTCTAAGTTTGGTGTCTTACATGCATTGTTGATTTAATCTTAGTTTTTCATGATTAGTTGCATTCTGATTATTTCTCATCATTAAAAATTCAAAAAAAAATTTTAAATTTGTGTCTTTTCAAGTCAATAATACAGAGAATTGAAGATTCAGAACATGCAGCAGAGGAATTACAGAGAAAAAGCTGGGCGTTCAAAACGCCGAGTGAAGAAGGAAAACTGGCGTTTAAACGCCAGCCAGGGTGCCTGGCTGGGCATTAAACGCCCAAAAAGGTAGCATTTTGGGCGTTAAACGCCAGAATAGATGCCATTCTGGGCGTTTAACGCCAGGAGGACACACTAAAGGGAAGATTTTGTTTTTAATTCAAATCTTTTTCAAATATTCATAATTTTTCAAAATCAAATCTTTTTCAAATCATATCTCCTCAATCATATCTTTTCAAAATCAATTTCTTTCCATTTTTAAATTATTATTATTTTCGAAAATCCTTGCTACAATTAATGATTTAATTCAAAATTTTCAAGTTGTTACTTGCCTATTAAGAAAGGATCAAATTTTAATTCTAGAATCATATCTTTTAATTTCCTGTTAGTCAAGTAATCAACTTTAATTTTAAAAATTTCTCTTTTTAATTTGATTCTCAATCATATCTTCTCAATCATATCTTTTCAATCACATCTTTTTTCAAAATTAATTTTCAATTATCTCTTTTTGATTTCTAATTTCAAAATCTTTTCCAAAAATCACTTAATTTCTTTCCCAATCTTAGTTTTCAAAAATCATTTACCAAATTGTCAAAAGTTCTTTCAATTATTTCAAAATCTTTTTATTTTAATTTCGAAAATTCTTTCCCTCTTCCCAAATCCTTCTATTTAAAGGAGTAACACTTATCCATTATCAGCAATTCAAACTCTGTCCCTCTTGATAAGTTCGAATTCTCTCTTGTCTACCTCATCCTTCTATTTTTATTTTCCTCTGACACCTCAAGGAATCTCTATACTGTGACATAGAGGATTCTATATTTTCTCCTCCTCTTTTTTCATATGAGCAGGAGCAAGGACAAGGGCATTCTTGTTGAAGTTGATCTTGAACCTGAAAGGACCTTGAAGAGAAAACTAAAAGAAGCTAAAGTACAACTCTCTATAGAGGACCTAACAGAAACTTTCAAACAAGAAGAAGTCATGGCAGCCGAAAACAACAACAATGTCAACAACGCAAGGAAGGTGCTTGGTGACTTTACTGCACCTACTCCCGACTTCTATGGGAGAAGCATCTCAATCCCTGCCATTGGAGCAAACAACTTTGAGCTTAAGCCT
This sequence comes from Arachis hypogaea, assembly GCF_003086295.3. NCBI lineage: Eukaryota > Viridiplantae > Streptophyta > Magnoliopsida > Fabales > Fabaceae > Arachis > Arachis hypogaea. Next base: position 92,336,046 of record NC_092048.1, on the reverse strand, counting down.
CAATTAGTTTCTCTGATGCAACAGAATTACAAGTTTCATGGACTTCCATTGGAAGATCCTCATCAGTTCTTAGCTGAGTTCTTGCAAATCTGTGACACTGTCAAGACCAATGGGGTTGATCCCGAGGTCTACAAGCTTATGCTCTTTCTCTTTGCTGTAAGAGACAGAGCTAGAACATGGTTGGATTCACAACCTAAAGAAAGCCTGAACTCTTAGGAAAAGCTAGTCAATGCCTTCTTGGCAAAGTTCTTTCCACCTCAAAAATTGAGCAAGCTTAGAGTGGAAGTCCAAACCTTCAGACAGAAGGAAGGTGAATCCCTCTATGAAGCTTGGGAAAGATACAAGCAATTAATCAGAAGGTGTCCTTCTGATATGCTTTCAGAATGGAGCATCATAGGTATCTTCTATGATGGTCTGTCTGAACTGTCCAAGATGTCATTGGACAACTCTGCTGGAGAATCTCTTCATCTGAAGAAGACGCCTGCAGAAGCTCAGAAACTCATTGAAATGGTTGCAAATAACCAATTCATGTACACCTCTGAAAGGAATCCTGTGAATAATGGGACAAGTCAGAAGAAAGGAGTTCTTGAGATTGATACTCTGAATGCCATATTGGCTCAGAACAAAATATTGACTCAGCAAGTCAATATGATTTCTCAGAGTCTGTCTGGAATGCAAGCAGCAATAGTCAGTACCAAAGAAGCTTCATCTGAAGAAGAAGCTTATGATCCTGAGAACCCAGCAATGGAAGAGGTGAATTACATGGGAGAATCCTATGGAAACACCTAAAATCCTTCATGGAGAAATCATCCAAACCTCTCATGGAAGGATCAACAGAGGCTTCAACAAGGCTTCAACAACAATAATGGTGGAAGAAATAGGTTTAGCAATGGCAAACCTTTTCCATCATCTTCTCAGCAACAAACAGAGAATTCTAAGCAGAACCACTCTGAATTAGCAACTGTAGTCTCTGATTTAATTAAAACCACTCAAAGTTTCATGACTGAAACAAGGTCCTCCATTAGAAATTTGGAGAAACAAGTGGTTCAGCTAAGTAAGAAAGTTACTGAACTCCCTCCTAGTACTCTTCCAAGCAATACAGAAGAGAATCCAAAAGGAGAGTGCAAGGCCATCAACATAACCCACACGGCCAAACCTGGAGAGGAGGAAGAGGCAGTGATCTCCACTGAGGAAGACCTCAATAGACGTCCATTGGCCTCCAAGGAGTTCCCTAATGAGGAACCATGGGAATCTGAGGCTCACACTGAGACCATAGAGATTCCATTGAATTTACTTTTGCCATTCATGAGTTCTGATGAGTATTCTTCCTCTGAAGAGGATGAAGATGTTACTGAAGAACAAGTTGCTAAGTACCTTGGAGCAATCATGAAGCTAAATGCCAAGCTATTTGGTAATGAGACTTGGGAGGATGAACCCCCTTTGCTCACCAAAGAACTGGATGACTTGATGGTGCAAGAAATTGTGATCATCAATGGCGCCATCAACATGGTACGCTCAATTGTAATCTCAACTTTTTATCACAACTTCGCACAACTAACCAGCAAATGCACTGGGTCATCCAAGTAATAAACCTTACGCGAGTAAGGGTCGATCCCACGGAGATTGTTGGTATGAAGCAAGCTATGGTCATCTTGTAAACCTCAGTCGGGCGGATATAGAATGGTTATGGAGTTTTCGAATATTAATAATAAAATAGGGATAGAAATACTTATGTAAATCCTTGGTGAGAATTTCGGATAAATGCATGGAGATGCTTTCGTCCCTCTAAACCTCTGCTTTTCCTGCTGTCTTCATCCAATCAGTCTTACTCCTTTCTATGGCTGGCTTTATGTAAGGACATCACCGTTGTCAATGGCTACTTTTGATCCTCTCTGGAAAATGGTCCGATGCACTGTCACTGCATGGCTAATCGTCTGGAGGCGTCACCCTTGCCAATGGCTGCATCCTATCCTCTTGTGAAAATAGTCCAAATGCTCTGTCACAGCACGGCTAATCATCTGAGGTTCTCAATCATACTGGAATAGGATTCACTCTCCTTTTGCGTCTGTCACTACGCCCAGTACTCGCGAGTTTGAAGCTCGTCACAGTCATTCAATCCCAAAGTCCTACTCGGAATACCACAGACAAGGTTTAGACTTTCCGGACTCTCATGAATGCCACCATCAATCTAGCTTACACCACGAAGATTCTGATTAAGAGATCCAAGAGATACTCATTCAATCTGAGGTAGAATGGAAGTGGTTGTCAGGCACGCGTTCATAGGGAATGATGATGATTGTCACGTTCATCACATTCAGGTTGAAGTGCGAATGAATATCTTAGAAGCGGAACAAGTTGAATTGAATAGAAAACAGTAGTACTTTGCATTAATCTTTGAGGAACAGCAGAGCTCCACACCTTAATCTATGGAGTGCAGAAACTCTACCGTTGAAAATACATAAGTGAAAGGTCCAGGCATGGCGGAATGGCCACCCCCCAAACGTGATCCATAGGATCAAAATATAATCCAAAGATGATCCAAAGATGTCTAATACAATAGTAAAAAGTCCTATTTATAATAAACTAGCTACTAGGGTTTACAGAAGTAAGTAATTGATGCATAAATCCACTTCCGGGGCCCACTTGGTGTGTGCTTGGGCTGAGCTTGAATGTTACACGTGCAGAGGCTCTTTCTGGAGTTGAACGCCAGGTTGTAACGTATTTCTGGCGTTCAACTCTGGTTTGTGACTTGTTTCTGGCGTTTAACTCCAGACAGCAGCGTAGAACTGGCGTTCAACACCCTTTTACGTCATCTAAACTCGTTCAAAGTATGGAATATTATACATTTCTGGAAAGCCCTGGATGTATACTTTCAAACGCAATTGGAAGCGCGCCATTTTGAGTTCTGTAGCTCCAGAAAATCAACTTTGAGTGCAGGGAGGTCAGAATCCAACAGCATCAGCAGTCCTTCTTCAACCTCTGAATCTGATTTTTGCTCAAGTCCCTCAATTTTAGCCAGAAAATACCTGAAATCATAGAAAAACACACAAAATCATAGTAAAGTCCAGAAATGTGAATTTAGCATAAAAACTAACAAAAACATCCCTAAAAGTAACTAGATTCTACTAAAAACATACTAAAAACAATGCCAAAAAGTGTATAAATTATCCGCTCATCACAACACCAAACTTAAATTGTTGCTTGTCCCCAAGCAACTGAAAATCAAATAGGATAAAAAGAAGAGAATATACTATAAATTCCAAACTATTAATGAAACATAGCTCCAATCAGATGAGCGGGACTTGTAGCTTTTTGCCTCTTGAATAGTTTTGGCATCTCACTTTATCCATTGAAGTTCAGAATGATTGGCTTCTATAGGAACTCAGAGTTCAGATAGTGTTATTGATTCTCCTAGTTCAGTATGATGATTCTTGAACACAGCTATTTTATGAGTCTTGGCCGTGGCCCTAAGCACTTTGTTTTCCAGTATTACCACCGGATACATAAATGTCACAGACACATAATTTGGTGAAACTTTTCAGATTGTGACTCAGCTTTGCTAAAGTCCCTAATTAGAGGTGTCCAGGGTTCTTAAGCACACTCTTCTTTTGCTTTGGACCTTGACTTTAACCGCTTAGTCTCAAGTTTTCACTTGACACCTTCACGCCACAAGCACATAGTTAGGGACAGCTTGGTTTAGCCGCTTAGACCAGGATTTTATTCCTTTAGACCCTCCTATCCACTTATGCTCAAAGCCTTGGGATCCTTTTTATTTGCCCTTGCCTTTTGGTTTTAAGGGTTATTGGCTTTTTGCTCTTGCCTCTTGGTTTTAAGAGCTTTTGGCTTTTTCTACTTGCTTTTTCTTTTTCTTTCTATTTTTTTTCACCTATTTTTTTTTCTGCAAGCTTTGTTCTTTGCTACTTTTTCTTGCTTCAAGAATCATTTTTTATGATTTTTCAGATTATCAAATAACATGTCTCCTTATCATCATTCTTTCAAGAGCCAACATATTTAACATTCTTTAAACAACAACTTCAAAAGACATATGCACTGTTCAAGCATTCATTCAGAAGACAAGAAGCATTGTTACCACATCAATATAATTAAACTAAGTTCAAGGATAAATTCGAAACTCATGTACTTCTTGTTCTTTTGAATTAAAACAGTTTTCATTTAAGAGAGGTGATGGATTCATAGGACATTCATAACTTTAAGACAAAGTTACTAAATACTAATGATCATGTAATGAAGACACAAACATGGATAAGCACTTAACATAGAGAAAATGAAAAATAGAGAAAGTAAGAACAAGGAATGAGTCCACCTTAGTGATGGTGGCGTTTCCTTCTTGAGGAACCAATGATATCCTTGAGCTCTTCTATGTCTCTTCCTTGTCTTTGTTGCTCCTCCCTCATTGCTTTTTGATCTTCTCTTATTTCATGAAGGATGATGGAGTGCTCTTGATGTTCCACCCTTAATTGTCCCATGTTGGAACTTAATTCTCCTAGGGAGGTGTTGATTTGCTCCCAATAGTTTTGTGGAGGAAAATGCATTTGAGGCATCTCCGGGATCTCATGGTGATGAGCTTCCTGCACCTCTTGAGCTCCATGAATGGGCTCTCTTGCTTGCTCCATCCTTTTCTTAGTGATGGGCTTCTCTTCCTCAATGGGAATGTCTCCTTCTATGAAAGCTCCAGCTGAGTAACATAGATGGCAAATAAGATGAGGAAAAGCTATCCTTGCCATGGGGGAGGACTTTTCGGCTATTTTGTAGAGTTCAAGGGAGATGACTTCATGAACTTCTACTTCCTCTCCAATCATGATGCTATGAATCATGATGGCCCGATCCACAGTAACTTCGGATCGGTTGCTAGTGGGGATGATGGAGCGTTGTATGAACTCTAACCATCCTCTAGCTACAGGCTTGAGGTCCAGTCTTCTTAGTTGAACCGGCTTGCCTTTGGAGTCAATCTTCCATTGAGCTCCTTCCACACATATGTCCATGAGAACTTGGTCCAACCTTTGATTAAAGTTGACCCTTCTAGTTTAGGGGCGTGCATCTCCTTGCATCATAGGCAAGTTAAACGCCAACCTCACATTTTCCGGGCTAAAATCTAAGTATTTCCCCCGAACCATGGTGAGATAATTCTTTGGGTCTGGGTTCTTACTTTGATCATGGTTCCTAGTGATCCATGCATTGGCATAGAACTCTTGAACCATTAGGATGCCGACTTGTTGGATGGGTTTTGTTAGAACTTCCCAACCTCTTCTTTGGATTTCATGTCGGATCTCCGGATACTCATTCTTCTTGAGCTTGAAAGGGACCTCGGGGATCACCTTCTTCTTGGCCACAACATCATAGAAGTGGTCTTGATGAGCTTTGGAGATGAATCTTTCCATCTCCCATGACTCGGAGGTGGAAGCTTTTGTCTTCCCTTTCCCTTTTCTAGAGGATTCTCCGGTCTTGGGTGCCATCAATAGTAATGGAAAAACAAAAAGCTTATGCTTTTACCACACCAAACTTAGAAAATTGCTTGCCCTCGAGCAAGAAAAGAAAGAGTAGATGAAGAAGAAGAAGAAATAGAGGAGAGGGAGAAGGGGTTGTGTTTCGGCCAAGAAGAGAAGAGACTGTTGTGTTGTGTGAAAATGAAAAAGCATGGAGGGCTTTATATAGGGAAGGGAGGGAGGGTAAGGTTCGGCCATAAGGGTGGGTTTTGGGTGGGAAATTGATTTTGAATTTTGAAAGTAGGTGGAGTTTATGAGGTAGGTTTATGGGGAAGAGTGGATGGATGTGAGTGGTGAAGTGGTGATAGGGAAGAGAGATTGAGGTGATTGGTGAAGAGTTTTGGGGAAGAGTGTTTATGGGATTATGTGAAAGAGGGGTGAGAAGAAGTGAGTGGAGGTAGGTGGGGATCCTGTGGGGTCCACAGATCCTGAGGTGATCCTGTGGGGTCCACAGATCCTGAGGTGTTCAAGGATTTACAACCTTGCACCAAATTAGGCATGCAAAATGCCCTTGCACAAAACTCTGGGCGTTCAGCGCTAGATTGGTGCTTGTTTTGGGCGTTAAACGCCCATTTGTTGCCCATTTCTGGCGTTGAACGCCAGAACCATGCTTGTTCTGGGCGTTCAGCGCCAGCTCTTCTCCAGGGTGCAATTCTGGCGTTCAAACGCCCAGATGCTGCCCATTTTGGGCGTTCAGCGCCAGAACCATGCTCTGTTCTGGCGTTGAACGCCAGCCAGATGCTTCTTACTGGCGTTTAAACACCAGTAAAGTCTTCCTCCAGGGTGTGATTTTTCTTCTGCTGTTTTTGATTCCATTTTCAATTTTTATATTTATTTTGTGACTCCACATGATCATGAACCTAATAAAACATGAAAGAACAAGAAAAATAGAATTAGATAAAAATTGGGTTGCCTCCCAACAAGCACTTCTTTAATGTCAATAGCTTGACAGTGGGCTCTCATGGAGCCTCACAGATGTTCAGAGCATTGTTGAGACTCCCCAAAACCAAACTTAGAGTTTGGATATGGGAGTTTAACACCAAACTTAGAGTTTGGTTATGGCCTCCCAACACCAAACTTAAAGTTTGACTGTGGGGGCTCTGGTTGACTCTGCAGTGAGAGAAGCTTTTTATGCTTCCTCTCCATTGGTACAGAGAGAGATCCTTGGGTTTTAAACACAAGGTTATCCTCATTTAATTGAAGGATCAATTCTCCTCTGTCCACATCAATCACAGCTCTTGCTGTGGCTAGTAAGGGTCTTCCAAGGATGATGAATTCATCCTCATCCTTCCCGGTATCTAGGACTATGAAATCAGCAGGGATGTAAAGGCCTTCAACCTTTACTAACACGTCCTCTACTTGTCCATAAGCCTGTTTTCTTGAATTGTCTGCCATCTCTAATGAGATTTTAGTGGCTTGCACCCCATAGATTCCCAGTTTCTCTATTACAGAGAGGGGCATGAGGTTTATCCCTGAACCAAGGTCACACAGAGCCTTCTCAAAGGTCATGGTGCCTATGGTACAAGGTATTAAGAACTTTCCAGGATCCTATTTCTTCTGAGGCAGTTTCAGTTGATCCAGATCACTTAGTTCATTGGTGAACAAGTGAGGTTCATGTTCCCAAGTCTCAATACCAAATAATTTGGCATTCAGCTTCATGATTGCACCAAGAAACTTGGCAGCTTGCTCTTCAGTAACATCCTCATTCTCTTCAGAAGAGAAATACTCATCAGAGCTCATGAATGGCATAAGGAGGTTTAATGGAATCTCTATGGTCTCTAGATGAGTCTCAGATTCCTTTGGTTCCTCAAAGGGAAGCTCCTTATTGATCACTGGACGTCCTAGGAGGTCTTCCTCCTTGGGATTCACGTCCTCTCCTTCCTTCACAGGTTCGGCCATGGTGATTAATTCAATGGCCTTGCACTCTCCTTTTGGATTTTCTTCTGTATTGCTTGGGAGAGTACTAGGAGGGATTTCAGTGATCCTTTTACTCAGCTGGCCCACTTGTGCCTCCAAATTTCTAATGGATGACCTTGTTTCATTCATGAAACTCACAGTGGCCTTAGATAGATCAGAGACTAAGTTTTCTAAATTAGAGGTATTTTGTTCGGAGTTCTCTGTCTGTTGCTGAGTGGATGATGGAAAAGGTTTACTATTGTTAAACCTATTTCTTCCACCATTATTAAAGCCTTGTTGAGGCTTTTGATCCTTCCATGAGAAATTTGGATGATTTCTCCATGATGGGTTATAGGTGTTTCCATAAGGTTCATCCATATAATTTACCTCTGCTATTGTAGGGTTTTCAGGATCATAAGCTTCTTCTTCAGAAGATGCCTCTTGAGTACTGTTGGATGCGGCTTGCATTCCATTCAGACTCTGAGAAATCATATTGACTTGCTGAGTCAAAATTTTGTTCTGAGCCAATATGGCATTCAGAGTATCAATTTCAAGAACTCCCTTCTTCATAGGCGTCCCATTACTCACAGGATTCCTCTCAGAAGTGTACATGAACTGGTTATTAACAACCATGTCAATGAGTTCTTGAGCTTTTACAGGCATTTTCTTTAGGTGAATGGATCCACCTGCAGAAGTATCCAATGACATCTTAGCCAATTCAGATAGACCATCATAGAATATATCCAGGATGGTCCATTCTGAAAGCATGTCAGAAGGACACTTTTTGGTCAGTTGCTTGTATCTTTCCCAAGCTTCATAGAGGGATTCACCTTCTTTCTGTCTGAAGGTTTGAACATCCACTCTAAGCTTGCTCAGATTTTGAGGAGGAAAGAACTTGGCTAAGAAAGCCATGACCAGCTTGTCCCAAGAGTTCAGGCTATCTCTGGGTTGAGAGTCCAACCACACTCTAGCTCTGTCTCTTACAGGAAAAGGGAAAAGCATGAGCCTGTAGACTTCAGGATCTACTCCATTAGTCTTAACAGTATCACATATCTGCAAGAATTCAGTTAAGAACTGAAAAGGATCTTCAGATGAAAGTCCATGAAACTTGCAGTTCTACTTCATCAGAGAAACTAATTGAGGTTTCAGCTCAAAGTTGTTTGCTCAAATGGCAGGAATGGAGATGCTTCTTCCATGTAAATTGGAATTAGGTGCAGTAAAGTCACCAAGCATTCTCCTTGCATTATTGTTGTTGGGTTCGGCTGCCATCTCCTTTACTTGTTCGAAATTTTCAATAAGGTTGTCTCTGGATTGTTGTAATTTAGCTTCTCTTAGTTTCCTCTTCAGAGTCCTTTCAGGTTCTGAATTAGCTTCAATAAGAATGCCTTTTTCTTTGTTCCTGCTCATAAGAAAGAGAAGATAACAAGAAAAGAAGAGGAATCCTCTATGTCACAGTAAAGAGGTTCCTTATTGTTAGTAGAAGAAGAAAAGGAATAGGGGTGAAGAAGAATGAAGAATCCAAACACAAGGGTAAGGATAGGAGCAGTGATGTGAGATGAAGAGAAGTGTTCGTAGATGAATAAATAATTAGAAGGAGTTGAGGAAGAAGGATTTTCGAAAATTATTTTTGAAAAAGGGTTAGTGATTTTCGAAAATAGTTTTTTTGAAAAAAGGTTAGTTTTTGAAAATTAAAATCAAAAATTAAAATACTTAGTTAATTAAAAAGAAATTTTGAAAAAGAGGGAAGATATTTTCGAAAATTAGAGAGAGAGAGTTAGTTAGGTAGTTTTGAAAAAGATAAGAAACAAACAAAAAGTTAGTTAGTTAGTTGAAACAAATTTTGAAAAGATAAGAAGTTAGGAAGTTAGAAAAGATATTTTGAAATCAAATTTTTGAAAAAGATAAGATAAGCGGATATTTTTGAAAAGATATGATTGAAATTAGTTTTGAAAAAGATTTGTTTTTTAAGATCACAATTAATGACTTGATTCACAAGAAATCACAGGATATGATTCTAGAACTTAAAGTTTGAATCTTTCTTAACAAGCAAGTAACAAACTTGAAATTTTTGAATCAAAATATTAATTGGTGATATTATTTTCGAAAATTAAGAGATAAAGATAAGAAAAAGGTTTTTGAAAAAATATTTTTATAATTTTCGAAAATAAATAAGAAAAAAATGAAAAAGACTTGATTTTTGAAAAAGATTTTTAAAAAAAGATGAGATTTTTAAATTGAAAATTTGATTTGACTCATAAAAACAACTAGATTTTAAAAATTTTTGAAAAAGTCAAATCTAATTTTCGAATTTATGAGAGAGAAAAAGGGAAAGATATTTTTTTTTTGAATTTTTTTATGATGAGAGAGAGAAACAAGAAAAATGATGCAATGCATGAAAGTTATGGATCAAAACAATGAACGCATGCAAGAATGCTATGAATGTCAAGATGAACACCAAGAACACTATGAAGATCATGATGAACATCAAGAACATATTTTTGAAAATTTTTATATGCAAAGAAAACATGCAAGACACCAAACTTAGAAATCTTTCATGTTTAGACACTATGAATGCAAAAATGCACATGAAAAACATGAAAAGATGCAAAATAAGAAAACATCAAGATCAAACAAGAAGACTTACCAAGAACAACTTGAAGATCATGAAGAACACCATGAATGCATGAATTTTTCAAAAAATGCAAGATGAACATCCAATTGACACCAAACTTTAAATCTGACTCAAGACTCAAACAAGAAATACAAAATTTTTTTTTATTTTTATGATTTTATGATTTTTTTTTTGTATTTTCTTTTAATTTTTCGAAAATCATTTTGAAAAAGAAAAATAAGGATTCCAAAATTTTTAATATGAAATCCAGGAATCTTATGCTCTTTAGTCTAAAGCTCCAATCAAAGGGTCAGGCATGGCTTAATAGCCAGCCAAGCTTTAGTATGTAACTCAGACATGACATGCCTGACATTCCCTACCCAGAAGGATTAGACATGGCTTTACAGCCAGCCAGGCTTCAACATGCTTCATGAAACACTAGAATTCATTCTTAAAAATTCTGAAGAAAAATATATTTTTGAAAACATTTTTATTTTAAAATTTTTTTCGAAAACAAAGGAGAAATTTTTGAAAGATATTTTTTTAAAAAAAAATTTGAAAATAAAACAAAAAGAAAATTACCTAATCTGAGCAACAATATGAACCGTCAGTTGTCCAAACTCGAACAATCCCCGACAACAGCGCCAAAAACTTGGTGCAAGAAATTGTGATCATCAATGGCGCCATCAACATGGTACGCTCAATTATAATCTCAACTTTTTATCACAACTTCGCACAACTAACCAGCAAGTGCACTGGGTCGTCCAAGTAATAAACCTTACGCGAGTAAGGGTCGATCCCACAGAGATTGCTGGTATGAAGCAAGCTATAGTCATCTTGTAAATCTCAGTCAGGCGGATATAGAATGGTTATGGAGTTTTCGAATATTAATAATAAAATAGGGATAGAAATACTTATGTAAATCCTTGGTGAGAATTTCGGATAAATGCATGGAGATGCTTTCGTCCCTCTAAACCTCTGCTTTTCCTGCTGTCTTCATCCAATCAGTCTTACTCCTTTCTATGGCTGGCTTTATGTAAGGACATCACCGTTGTCAATGGCTACTTTTGATCCTCTCTGGAAAATGGTCCGATGCGCTGTCACTGCATGGCTAATCGTCTGGAGGCGTCACCCTTGCCAATGGCTGCATCCTATCCTCTTGTGAAAATGGTCCAAATGCTCTATCACAGCACGACTAATCATCTGAGGTTCTCGATCATACTGGAACAGGATTCACCCTCCTTTTGCGTCTGTCACTACGCCCAGTACTCGCGAGTTTGAAGCTCGTCACAGTCATTCAATCCCAGAGTCCTACTCGGAATACCACAGACAAGGTATAGACTTTCCAGACTCTCATGAATGCCGCCATCAATCTAGCTTACACCACGAAGATTCTGATTAAGAGATCCAAGAGATACTCATTCAATCTGAGGTAGAACGGAAGTGGTTGTCAAGCACGTGTTCATAGGGAATGATGATGATTGTCACATTCATCACATTCAGGTTGAAGTGCGAATGAATATCTTAGAAGCGGAACAAGTTGAATTGAATAGAAAACAGTAGTACTTTGCATTAATCTTTGAGGAACAGTAGAGCTCCACACCTTAATCTATGGAGTGCAGAAACTCTACCGTTGAAAATACATAAGTCAAAAGGTCCAGGCATGGCCGAATGGCCACCCCCCAAACGTGATCAATAGGATCAAAATATAATCCAAAGATGATCCAAAGATGTCTAATACAATAGTAAAAAGTCCTATTTATAATAAACTAGCTACTAGGGTTTACAGAAGTAAGTAATTGATGCATAAATCCACTTCTGGGGCCCACTTGGTGTGTGCTTGGGCTGAGCTTGAATGTTACACGTGCAGAGGCTCTTTCTGGAGTTGAACGCCAGGTTGTAACCTATTTCTGGCGTTCAACTCTGGTTTGTGACTTGTTTCTGGCGTTTAACTCCAGATAGCAGCGTAGAACTGGCGTTCAACGCCCTTTTACGTCGTCTAAACTCGTTCAAAGTATTGACTATTATATATTGCTGGAAAGCCCTGGATGTCTACTTTCCAACGCAATTGAAAGCGCGCCATTTTGAGTTCTGTAGCTCCAGAAAATCAACTTTGAGTGCAGGGAGGTCAGAATCCAACAGCATCAGCAGTCCTTCTTCAACCTCTGAATCTGATTTTTGCTCAAGTCCCTCAATTTCAGCCAGAAAATACCTGAAATCATAGAAAAATACACAAACTCATAGTAAAGTCCAGAAATGTGAATTTAGCATAAAAACTAATAAAAACATCCCTAAAAGTAACTAGATTCTACTAAAAACATACTAAAAACAATGCCAAAAGCGTATAAATTATCCGCTCATCTCTTGACTAGGCAGAAATTACCTCTGAAGAGACAAGATCCTGGAAAGTTCTCAATACCTTATACCATAGGCACCATAACCTTTGAGAAGGCTCTGTGTGACCTTGGGTCAAGCATAAACCTCATGCCTCTCTCTGTAATGGAGAAGCTAGGGATCCTTGAGGTACAAGCTGCAAGAATCTCACTAGAGATGGCAGACAATTCAAGGAAACAGGCTTATGGACTTGTAGAGGATGTCTTGGTAAAGGTTGAAGACCACTACATCCCTGCTGATTTCATAATCCTAGATACTGGGAAGTGTATGGATGAATTCATCATCCTTGGTAGACCCTTCCTAGCCACAGTAAAAGCTGTGATTGATGATGACAGAGGAGAATTGGTCCTTCAAGTAAATGAGGACTCCCTTGTGTTTAAAGCTCAAGGATCTCCCTCTATAACCATGGAGAAGAAGCATAAAAAGCTTCTCTCAATATAGAGTCAAACAAAATCTCCACATTCAAACTCTAATTTTGGTATTGGGAGGCCACAACCAAACTCTAAGTTTGGTGTTAAGAGGCCATCATCATGCTCTGAGTATCTGTGAGGCTCCATGAGAGCCCACTGTCAAGCTACTGACATTAAAGAAGCGCTTGTTGGGAGGCAACCCAATTTTACTTATCTATGTTAAATTTCTATTTTCCATTGTTATTTTATGTTTTCTGTAGGTTGATGATCATGTGAAGTCATAAAAACAATTAAAAAAGCAAAAAACAAACTGAAAAACAGAATGAAAAATAGCACACCCTGGAGGAGAAGCCTACTGGCGTTTAAACGCCAGTAAGGGCAGCAGAATGGGCGTTAAACGCCCAGTCTGGCACCATTCTGGGCGTTTAACGCCAGAAATGGGCACCAAACTGGCGTTTAACGCCAGAAAAAGGTAAGAAGCTGGCGTTAAAAGCCAGAAATGGGCAGCAACCTGACATTTAATGCCAGGATTGGCAGCAAAGGGCGTTTTGCAAGCCTAATTGGTGCAGGGATGAGAAATCCTTGACACCTCAGGATCTGTGGACCCCACAGGATCCCCACCAACCTCAACTCACTCTCTCTCTTCTTCACATCTTTTCATAATACTCTTCCCCAAATACCCTTCACCAATCACCTCAATACCTCTTCCCCCAAAACCCCTCACCTATCAAATCCTACCCTTTTCTCCATAAACCCTTTACCAATCCACATCCATCCATCATAAACCCCACCTACCTCACCATTCAAATTCAAACCACTTTCCCTCCCAAACTCACCCATACATGGCCGAACCTTACCCTCTCCCCACTCATATATAAAATGGTGCACGAATTGTGAATCACACTTTTCACAACACGTACCACTTACCAGCAAGTGCACTGGGTCGTCCAAGTAATACCTTACGTGAGTAAGGGTCGAATCCCACGGAGATTGTTGGTTTGAAGCAATCTATGGTTATCTTGTAAATCTTAGTCAGGAAGTCAGTTATGTTTATCAGTTGAATTGCGAATAACCAAGAGAGCATAAATTAAAGGTTACTTGTTATGCAGTAATGGAGAATATGTTGGAGTTTTGGAGATGCTTTGTCTTCTGAATCTCTGCTTTCCTCTGTCTTCTGATTCACGCATGCACGTCCTCCCATGGCAAGCTGTATGTAGGGGGTCACCATCGTCAATGGCTACATCCCATCCTCTCAGTGAAGAATATGCTCACATGCTCTGTCACAGCACGACTAATCATCTGTCGGTTCTCGATCATACTGGAATAGGATTCTTCATCCTTTTGCGTCTGTCACTAACGCCCAGCACTCACGAGTTTGAAGCTCGTCACAGTCATTCGATCATTGAATCCTACTCGGAATACCACAGACAAGGTTTAGACTTTCCGGATTCTCATGAATGCTGCCATCAGTTCTAGCTTATACCACGAAGATTCTAATTAAGAGATCTAAGAGATACTCATTCAATCGGATATAGAACGGAGGTGGTTGTCAGGCACACGTTCATGGGTTGAGGAAGGTGATGAGTGTCACGGATCATCACCTTCATCACAGTTAAGTGCGAATGAACATCTTAGGTAGGAACAAGCGTGTTTGAATGAAAAACAGAAATACTTGCATTAATTCATTGAGACACAGCAGAGCCCCTTGATGCCAAGGCATCTTAGGCTAGTTTCACTAGCATTTTTTTGATAGTTTTAGTTGTTTTATGCATTTTCTTGAGCTTAAAGTAACCAAGAATGGTTAAAAGAATAACAAAGCAATGAACCATCCAAACAGTATGATTTTGATGCAAATTCCATGAGTTTTAGTTATATTACTTGAATGCTATGAATGGAAGATTTCTCATGAAATTTTGCAAGACTTTGATGCAATTGTTTGGATGATTTCAGGGAAGAAGAGGCTAGGCAAGGAAGCAACAAAGTCAATAAAGGAAGCTTGAATATCACATGTGGAGTTTAAGTTCCAGTTTAAGCCTAAACTGGAGCTTAAACGCCAGAATCATGAAGGCTAAGAAATGCTGAAACTGAAGTTTAACCTCCAGTTTAACCTTAAACTGGAGGTTAAACGCCAGAATGAGAATGCCACTCAGGAAGCATTTCCACGTTTAACCTCCAGTTTAACCTTAAACTGGAGGTTAAACGCCAGAAATGGGAAGTGCACCAGGGAGCCATTTCCACGTTTAAGCTCCAATTTAACCTTAAACTGGAGCTTAAACGTGTTCGACCAAGTTTTCTCCTCCAGGGTTGCTTTCTCCATTTCCACGTTTAAGCTCCAGTTTAACCTTAAACTGGAGCTTAAACGTGTTCGACACCTCCAGGGCTACCTTTCTCAGCTTCCACGTTTAAGCTCCAGTTTAACCTTAAACTGGAGCTTAAACGTGTTCGACCTCCAGGATGGCTTTCTCTATTTCCACGTTTAAGCTCCAGTTTAACCTTAAACTGGAGCTTAAACGTGTTCGACCTCCAGGGCTGCCTTTTCTATCTCCACGTTTAAGCTTCAGTTTAACCTTAAACTGAAGCTTAAACGTGTTCGACTAAGTTACCCTCCAGGGCTGCCTTCTTCCATTTCCACGTTTAAGCTTCAGTTTAACCTTAAACTGAAGCTTAAACGTGCTTCCACAAAAGGCATCACTGGAAGTGTCTGGCGTTTAAGCTACAGTTTAAGCTTAAACTGCAACTTAAACGCCACTCTTGGAAAAGGTTTCTGGGCCAAAAATATTGCGGTTTAAGTTAGTATTTGAGCACAAACATTAACTTAAACTTACTCTGGTATGAAACCCAATTGAATATCATGGTTTATGGGATTGGGCCTGAAGGATTGATGAGTCTGAAATTTCAATTTATTGAGTCATGTGTCATTATTTGATTATCACTAAGTTGGCTCAATGAATGTTACAGAATTTGGATCAACAGCCTCATCAAGATTATGGATCATAAACCCAAGGCAAAAGGAAAGCAGGGAGAGGCCTCAAAGCCCAAGAAACACAACAGAAGCTCAATATAGAAAGTGTATAAATAGGATAGAATTAAGTTAGAGAGGACTTTTACCTTTTCTTTTGGCTAGTTTTCATATCTTTGTAATTGAATTCAGAGCTATGACTCACTAAACCCCCTTTCATTGGGTTAGGGAGCTCTATTGTAATTCAATGAATCAATAATAGTTTATCTTCTTCTTCAATCTTTTCTCTTGAATTTTGTTAGAAAGCTTCTCGATCTAATTCCATTGGGTAGTTGTCTTGGGAAAGAAACTACCCATAATTGGAATCCTTCGGAACCTTGGGAAAGGAATGGAGGATTCATGCTAGAGAAGCTTTCTCACAGTGAATTGGATTGGGGTTTGGATGGATATTGTGACATGTAATCCTACCAAATTGTGGTTCATGAAACTGTGTGGTATAATCAGTGATCGAGCATCATCTCTTCTTATGAACATTTAAACCAAGGGATTGGGAATTTGTTCGTTTTTAGAGAGAATTGGTGAGCCAAGGGATTGGGATCCAATCATATAAGATTGCCAAGCAAAATTCAATGAACGCATTGGTTGAGGAAGAGATAAACATGTTTTGATTCGGAGATCTCAATATCTCCTATAACCCAATGAATTCCCCATTTCTGATTTCCACTTTCTCTTTACATTCTGCAATTAAATTCATGCAATCACCCCCATTCCCTTTTAATTTCAGCAATTTAGCTTCTGCTCTTTACTTCATGCAATTTAAGATTCCGCCATTTAAATTTCTTGTCATTTACGTTTCCCGCCAATTTTACATTCCGCAATTCTCATCTAAATCTTGATTCCGCTCAACTAGAACACACTTCTAATCCGAATTGCTCACTCAACCAATCCTTGTGGGATTCGACCTCACTCTATTGTGAGTTTTTACTTGACGATAACCGGTGCACTTGCCGGAAGGAATTTTGCCGATCGTGCAATTTCCTAAATCGTAGCATAACTAGTTTATGCGCATCAAGTTTATGGCGCCGTTGCCGGGGAATTGGTTTTCGATTGACAATTCTCAAATTGGAAGTTAACTAGATTGAGCATTTTTTTTGTTTTGATTAATTCAGTACACGTTACTTGTTGAATTTTAATTTCTGCACTCTGTTACATGCTTTCTTTCTTTATGCCTTTAAATTCAAGCAACTAACTCACTGACTCACTAACTGTTTGAATTAATTCCTCAACTGCTCTAACCATACTCTTCCATTAACCAAGAGTATTTCACTTGTTTGTTGCCTGTGCTGTGTTCTTGTATGACAGGTAGGAGAGGAGAGACATCAACTCCTCCATATACCGAACCAGAGAGGACCCTTCATAGACTGAGAAGGGAAGCAAGAGGGAAGAGAGTACTGGGAGAAGAGGAATCTGAAGGAGAATCTGAGGACAATTTTGAGGAAGCTTTAGATCTCAACATGGATAGAGAAGTTCACAACCATGAGAGAGCTGATGGAAACAATGCCATTCCTGAGAGGAGGGTTCTTAGTTCATACATAAACCCAACCTCTGGGAATTGTGGTAGCAGCATCCAGAAACCACCCATTCAGGCCAACAATTTTGAGCTCAAACCACAGCTAATATCACTTGTGGAGAATCATTGTTCATTTGGTGGAAGTGCTAATGAAGACCCAAACCAACATCTCACAAAATTTCTGAGAATTTGCGACACTGTGAAGTCCAATGGAGTCTAGGAAGATGCATATAAACTGCTTTTGTTCCCATTTTCACTTAGGGACAAGGCAGCTAAGTGGCTGGAATCATTCCCAAGGGGGAGCCTAACAACCTGGGATGAGGTGGAAAGCAAGTTTCTGGCACGTTTCTACCCCCCACAAAAGGTCAATAGGCTTCGATCTGAGGTTCAGACGTTTAGACAACAAGATGGTGAAACTCTCTACGAGGCATGGGAGAGATTCAAGGATTTGACAAGGAAATGCCCACCAGACATGTTCCATGACTGGGTACAATTGCATATTTTCTATGATGGACTGTCTTATGAATCAAGGAAGGCTGTAGACCATTCATCAGGAGGTTCATTGAACAGGAAAAAGACTGTGGAAGAAGCCATTGAAGTGATTGAGACAGTGGCTGAGAATGAGTACTACTATGCATCAGAGAGACACAACACTAAGGGAGTCATGGAGCTGAACCATGTTGATACAATTCTAGCCCAAAACAAGGTGTTTGCCAAGCAACTAGCAGAGCTCACCAGGAAATTAGAAACAAAACAAGTGGCTGCAATACACACACAAGAGCAAGAGGAAGAAAGCACTGAAGGAGGTGATTGGGAAGAGGCCAATTATGTAGGAAATCAACAAAGGCAACCATATGATCCACATTCCAACACTTACAACCCAGGCTGGAAAAACCACCCAAACTTTGGGTGGGGAAACCAGCAAAACCAACATAACGAGTCCACATACCAAAACTCCAACCAAAGATCATACCAAGCCACACAAAACACTTACTCTCAACCACCATATCATAGCCAAAATAATCAACCTGCTCAACCTAATCCGAACCAACAATTTCAAGATCAATTAAACAGGATAGAAGGAATGCTTGCAACCATGAGTCAACACATAACCGAATTGAAAGCTTTTAAGGAAGAAGTGAATTCTAACCTGCAAAACCAAGGAGCTGCCATCCAGAAGCTAGAAAATCAAATTGCGTATTTGTCTAAGCAAACCCCTGGGACAAGCGGTTCTCATGCTGCCAAGGCTATTGCAAGGGAAGAATGTAAGGCCATAACCCTCAGAAGCGGAAAGAATCTAAAGGAGATCTCAAAGGAAACCACAGAGGATGAAGCAAAGGAAAATGTGAGAGATAAGGAACAAGGACAATCTTTTACATCGTCTGCAACAAAAGAAAAAGAAAAAGAGGTCCTGAAGCCTTATACACCTAAAGCACCATATCCTCAACGTTTGATGAAAAGTGAAAAGGATGGCCAATTCTCCAGGTTCTTGGAGATTTTCAAGAAGCTTCAAATCAACATTCCGTTTGCTGAGGCAATAGAGCAAATGCCACTCTATGCAAAATTCTTAAAGGAATTAATGACCAAGAAAGAAGCTGGAGAAACGAGGAAACTGTGTTGTTAACTGAAGAATGCAGTGCCATCATCCAGCACAAATTGCCTCAGAAATTGAAGGATCCAGGCAGTTTCCAAATCCCCTGCATCATAGGAGAAGTCATGGTGGAGAAGGCCTTGTGTGACTTAGGGGCCAGTATCAATTTGATGTCTCTAACAATGATGAGAAGAATGAAGATTGAGGAAGCCAAACCAACAAGAATGGCCCTCCAATTGGCAGATCGAACTTTTAAATTCCCTCATGGGATAGTTGAGGATTTGTTGGTGAAGGTGGGAGATTTTATATTTCCTGCTGATTTTGTGGTGTTAGATATGGAGGAAGAAGCCAAAGCTTCAATAATTCTGGGAAGACCCTTCCTGGCTACTGCTGGAGCCATCATAGATGTACAAAAGGGTGAACTCACTCTTAGACTACATGATGAGAAATTGGTGTTTAACGTATTCAAGGCAATGAGCTATCCATCAGAATCACTAAGGGAATGCATGAGGGTGGATGTAGTGGACATTGCAGTACAAGAAACCTTTGAGGAAACAACAAAGGAAGTGGCAGAGGAGGAGTTCACCAAGGACATAGAAGTTAGTGACATCAAGGCTGCTGAAACAACCATGCCAAACATGCTAGAGATAGTGAAAGAAGAGAAGGAAGCACCAAAACCTGAGCTCAAAGCATTGCCCCCTAATCTCAAGTATGCATACTTGGGTAGTGATGAGAGTCATCCTGTTATCATTAGCTCTGCCCTGAGTCAAGAACAGGAAGAAGAATTGATCAAGGTGCTACAAACTCATCAAGATGCCATTGGATGGACCCTAGCTGATTTGAAGGGGATAAGTTCATCCATATGCATGCATAAAATCTTGTTAGAAGAGGATGCTAGACCCTCCATCCAAGCTCAGAGAAGATTGAATCCCGTCATGAAAGAAGTGGTACAAAAGGAGGTCATGAAGTTATGGCAGGCAGGGGTAATCTACCCCATTTCTGATAGCCCATGGGTTAGTCCCATCCATGTAGTTCCCAAGAAAGGTGGCATAACTGTGGTGCCAAATGAGAGGAACGAACTCATACCCACAAGAACTGTCACTGGGTGGAGGATGTGCATAGACTACAGGAAGCTCAATGAAGCCACCAGAAAGATCATTTCCCACTCCCATTCATGGATCAGATGCTTGAAAGGCTTGCAGGACATGCTTACTATTGCTTTTGGATGGATACTCAGGCTATAATCAGATAGTAGTTGATCCTAGAGATCAAGAGAAAACATCATTTGTTTGTCCATATGGAGTTTTTGCTTATAGACGCATGCCCTTTGGATTGTGCAATGCACCTGCCACTTTCCAAAGATGCATGCTGTCCATCTTTTCGGACATGATTGAAAAATTTATTGAGGTCTTCATGGATGATTTTTCTGTGTTTGGAGATTCTTTTCCTAGCTGCCTACACCACCTTGCCTTGGTGCTTAAGAGTGCCAAGAGACTAACCTAGTATTAAACTGGGAAAATGTCATTTCATGGTTACAGAAGGAATAGTCCTTGGCCACAAAATCTCTAATAGAGGCATTGAGGTGGACAGAGCTAAGGTGGAAATCATTGAAAAACTACCTCCACCAAGTAATGTCAAGGCAGTTAGGAGTTTTTTGGGACACGCTGGTTTTACAGAAGGTTTATTAGAGACTTTTCCAAAATAGCCAAACCTTTGAGTAACTTGCTTGTCTCTGATACACCCTTTGTATTTGATAAAAATTGCATGCTAGCCTATGAACTTTTAAAGCAAAAACTTTCCTCTGCACCTATCATTGCCCCACCTGATTGGAACTTACCTTTTGAACTGATGTGTGATGCATCAGACCTTGCTATTGGGGCAGTGTTAGGACAAAGGAAAGACAATTTGGTACATGTGATTTATTATGCCAGTAAAGTCTTGAATGCTAACCAAAGGAATTACACAACCACTGAAAAAGAACTCTTGGCAATAGTCTTTGCATTTGACAAATTTAGATCCTATCTCATTGGATCTAAAGTCATTGTCTTCACGATCATTCAGCTTTAAAATACTTACTTGCTAAACAAGAATCCAAACCAAGACTTATTAGATGGGTTCTTTTGTTGCAGGAATTTGACATTGAAATCAAAGACAAGAAGGGTGTAGAGAACAAGGTGGCAGACCATTTATCAAGGATACCATGTGAAGAAGGAAGCGCAA